>NW_018408893.1:517332-590066 GCF_002113885.1 Mizuhopecten yessoensis
GGGGGGGGGGGGGGGGGGGGGTTGCATGCTGTTTTTGCAGGGTTCATAGGGGTACAATTCTTTGTACACCTGCTGTTGGTTTAGGGTTCAAAAACAAGGTACCGATGCCTGAACACCTGTTGTTTGCAGGGGATTCATAACGATAGTGGAACTAATCTTTGTAGGTCTGTTTTTTGTGTAGGGTTCATGAAGTTGGTCACGTTGTCTGTACGCCTGTTTTTTTGTGGTATTCATAAAGATGGTAATACTATTCTTTGTACAAGTTTTTGTGTTTGGGATAATGACAGTGGTACCGTTGTATATTGGGTTCATGACCTTGATGTCATTGTTTGTACACCTGTTTTTTGTGTAGGGTTAATGAAGGTGATGCCATGTTCGGACACCTGGCGTTTGTTTTGAGTTAATAACTGTGACGCCATTGTTTGTACACATAACTGCTCGGCTATGCTGGCTCTTTAGCCTCGATGATTTGAGTTACACATATGTATGATGTCCATGTGTGTTGGAACCGGTTTTTCTTATTATTTTTCTTTTACAATATAAAAGTGTCCAATAAATGTGTACGTATAATTATTTATTCAAGTTTTCAATAACACTTGCAAGTTTCCAACAAGAAATCAACTCGTAAACTCTAGATGATGCTCTCTGGGCGGTTTGCTAGGTACTGCTTCAGCCTGCCAGACCTAAAAAATGGGGATAGATATGTTAAAAATACTTATAACTTACTTTTATCACATTTGCACTGTTAAAAGAAGTCATGCCCATCATTGAATATGGCATCTTATGTAACTTTTTTACTAATGTAATTGATCTCTGTTCTGTTTAAGGGCAGTTTTCAGTTTTCCACAGGACAAAAGACAATATTTTTAACTTTTCCCAAAAAGATCTTGAAACAACTGATGTGCTACCTTATTAGTTAAATTTACAATACTCTAAGTTTTCTAATGTTATCACAAAGGAGATAAATTAAAAGCAATTTCCATTTTACACTATACAATTTACATTTTAATTGTAGATTGAATTATTTATTTGATTTTTCAACAGAAATGCAGCTAAGAGTTCATTACCTCGGCTACAACGACAGATCATGGTTAATCTTTATAATCAATTTTGTTAATGAAATTAATTCAATGTAACATGTGAACGAATATGGGATGTTTCATGCCAAATAACTATGCCCTTTATCATATCCCAGATTTACTTTCACAAGGTACTTTGCGTGTTAACCTACGAGTAAATGCAACTGATATTAAGCACGCAAGCATTGGCTCACAAACTGGATGTCATTGGGAAGCAACAAAATAAAAATCTATCGTTTATATACAGCAAATATATCAGCTTATGGCTTATCATGCTGATAATCGCCTATGTATCACTATAATTATTAGTATAATGTTTAAATCTTTGCGATTTTGACCAAAAAAAATATTTTGCGATGTAGACATAGAACATAGACTTAGAACATAGATGGAACACTAAAAGTGTCAAATAGTCAAAAAATACGCTTTATCTTTGATATCCAAAAACCAGTGTGTATAGTTAAACAAGTCATCAACAAAACTTTTATATGTGTGATGTAATATATTATCTAACAGCTTGTACTACTCTAGCTGTAAATGGATTGTTACTGCCACATACTAGCGATTTAATGACGACATAACGGTTATGAAGCTAATTATTGTGGGTTTTTTATGCTTGTCTTATTATTCAGCGGATTATAATTTCGTGATCACGTTATCAAATCGCGAAATCGCGAAATCGCGAAAATATCTTCCCCGCGACATTATCCTACTATACGGTATTACAGAAAAACGTATGTCGTATTGAAATATAATGGGTGTGTCCATATCTTACCAAACTCCCTGGCCAGGTAGCGGGCTATGGCCAGACTCTTTGACAGCTGTTTTCCGCCCACCTCCAGCAGCGGCAGCAGACCAGTTGGCATTTCTGTTATTACAAATGATTTATTTACTAATATATCCATATGTTTTGATTTATTCATTCATAGTTCTAGTTTTGGATTAAACAATGCATATATATCTATGAGCAATATATTTGTACTGTTTACTTGACTCGACATCAAAGTTAGCATTGTCTTACTATGTCATATGACATGAGGGATAGTGTCTTACTTAGTTCATGTAATACTGAACATTGTCTTACTTGGCCTCATGGCATTCCAATCCATTTGAGATGTAACACGGAAGTTGCTGGGTCAAATGAAATATTTGCAACGGCAAACACACTATATCATGCTTGCAATCTACTAATATGCATATGGGGCCTTGGTGGCAATTGTTAATGACGTCAAATGAACACACGGAAGGTCAATGAAAGTCCATCTTACTTCGAATGTTCATGACGTCACCATTCCATAGGATATTTAGATATTTGTTCTTAATTTGAATTGCCTTACTTACATTTAGCTTGATATCTTAATATGCAAGTCTTAATTTGCTAACAAACGTCCCTATACTTGACTTAAGAGCTAAGTTTACAATGCACATAAAACCAGTCTTAAACAATTCTTTAAGTTCTCATTGGCCTGTGTCGGTTCATACAAATTTAACAAGAATATGTATTAATTGACAATGTGTGTTTACCACTGAAATATATCTTTTCTCCATAAACTGATTTTATTGCGATATCCGTTATATACAATGGTCAATATTATACAGTGCTATTGAAGTTAGGGACCAACAACATGGTGAGTATAATCGAGATCTGATCGTAAGGTGTTTAAAAGCGACATTTTTGAAAATGTAGAAAACAGGATCAACCATTTGAACAATATCAGATATGTAGTTAACAAACATACGTTTTCGACCTCTTCAGTGACTGTGAATGACTTTCGATCTGGAGGATACATTGGAATAATCATTTGCGCATGCGCAAACATTTTGAGAACAAATTGAAATTCGTAATGTCGTGTCACGAAATAGGAATAACTATCGTGATTATCGTGATGTATATACATTTTAATTAGATTCCACTCAAATTCACTTGCAGAAGCAGACGATGGTTTGTTGTACTTTTAATGAATACAAGAGAGTTAATTATGAAAATATTCATATAACTCCCTTCAAGTAAACTGTATCAGATATGTATGAAGCAGTCATAACTTCACATTAAAAGGAGAGTAAACATTGTTAAAAAGCAATATTTTATGTGGATATTTAAATAAGAACTGTTGACATTTTTGTGCTGACGACCCTGGTTTACTTCACGTTAATTTCAAGAAAGTCGAACCATTATAGATAATGTCAAGTTGTTTATTACCTTCAGACTTAACTGCCTTTCATTGATATAACACTTGGTTTTATTATCTTTGGTATTTATTACCTATGATTTTTCCCCCTCGGTTTGACGCCGACCAGTAACAACGTCAACCGTTCAAACATAAATACAACACAACACAATCAATACAAATAAAAATCTCAAGTGTTACAGACTACGTTTTGTAACAAGTAATATTGTATTTTTCGTTATACAGTGATCTCTTAATCATTAGTAGGGTTTAACAACTGGATAAATTAAAACATACTACAGTTTACTGCTATCATCATTTCTTACTCAGTTCACTCTGGAAGTGAATACTTTTTACGTGAATAATTTCCCCTCACACTTCTCGAAGTATATCGTGTATCCTTACCCTAATGGTAACATATATCATCTATAGTGTCCTTCTCCAAAATATATCCTATACCTGTATTGCATAATCGTCTCTAAATGTTATCGCCCTATCATTTAACACGTCTTAACAGGCAGCTCGAAGAATATCAGTTCTCGTGGTATCTCTATGGAAAAGTCGGGAAACAAAAGTCAATATCTGCGATCGGACAAAATTCATCACACTGTATTGTTGTATTTTTTATTCTATTTTTTTTATTTATTTTTTTACAATATAGCAAACCCCTTTTCCCTCAACTTGGCCCAAATCTCTTCTCAGAAGCTTAATGGTATTTCTATGTTCTGGTCACCATTAAACTACTTACATATATGCACAGTTTCGTATCTCCACGTTTAAGAAATTATAATCTCGTCAACATAAGTATGAATCAGACGCATTATGGAAATGGACAGTCGTAACCCGGGAAACGCTTACCCTTCCGACCCACATGTTTTCTCATCTGTGTTTTTGTAGGCGTCTGTGATGCCTTTCCTTTCTATATTTTTTTTGATATTTTCGGTTTCTTTTGTTGTGTTGATTTTTGAACAGACATTTTGTTTTGCATTCATTTTATATGAGGACATCAATATTTTGACCTATAAGGTATTTGGCCATATGCATGATATTCTAACTACTTATATATTCTCGGTTTCCTGTTAAAAGTAGTCTATGTACAAAAAATTACACAAAATCGAACAACAAGCCCTTGTCAAATCCTTCGACACCTCTCCAACCTTCCTCCTTTTCTTTCTTGTTCCTCACTCTCTTTATTACTCTTTTCTTTCCTATATCTTCTTCTAAAACAGTACAATGGTACATAAAACCTAATATCCTGGTCTCAGCATGTGAAAATAGTCAAACTGTTTTTTTTCTGTTTTTTTTTTTTTTTTGTATTTGTTTGCTTCTCAACTACAATGCATATAATATTGTTCTATGTATCTTGTTTCAAACTTATAGAGAAAAATAATTGTTTTTCTGCATTGGTATCTAAATTGATGTAATGGTTAATAGAGAAAAATGATTGTTTTTCTGCATTGGTATCTAAATTGATGTAATGTTGAAAAAATGTCAAGACAAACAAAAACTTGTGTGAAAATTAAGAATGTGAGACTGAAATATGATGTGTTATGTTTAATGAACTGTTAAAAAAAAAAAAAGATCGATAATTCACATTGATATTATGAGTAAAGGTACACCATTGTATGACCTGTTTTGAGAAATTTGTATACACTTTACTTCCTTGTTCTTATTTCCTTGTTCGTCCAGTATTACACAAATCGACCATTTTATTTAAGTAAGCATAGCCAAAGTTCGCTTATAAGAATTTGGTAAGTCAAAGAATATGGTTTATCATTTATTCACCTTTTCTGAGATTATGATACAATTATCTTACTTGTGCATATATAGTGCACTGTGTCTGCCTTAGCTTCAGAGCATAATATTAGTATACAGTTGACGTACTGGGTCTGACAACATGATGCAAACTTAACTGTTTATTTTTGGTGTAACATATCACTGTTTTATAATGACAGTAGTATACATATGTACATGTAGTTGTTCTCTTGATACTGGTGTCGATATCATGACCTTTTTATTGGGTGTGAATTAACAAAACTGATATATATATACGATAATTGTAAGAAAAGAGGCGACTTGATATCAACAGAATAATTGTGTTTTAGGGCTTTTGTCAGTGTCGTAACACTAATACCAAGAGGATCATTGGAGGTGACAGCTGTTGCTGTTTGTAATTTAGTAGGTGACGTATGTTACTATTTTTGCTGATATAAATAAAACTGTATAACAAATGGCATTTATTGCTTTAACATTGATATCAATAAAATAAATGACGTAAAGGAGATTTTTTTTTAAGTTGATATCAATGGAAAATTTTAGAAATAAAAGGTGACCTTTAATATCGTTTGAAATATTATTTTAATTATAGTTCTTTTGACACTTTTATCAACAGAAGAATTGAATTGTATGATGTGAACTACATTGTATTTTGTTGCTTTCACACTGATTTCAACAAAAAGGTTTCTTTATAAGATGTGACTTGTTTTGCAAATTTAACACCGATATTAATTCGATAACAGTTATATAAAAGGAAACATTTGTAATGCACGTAAATCCTATTTGGATACCTACAGTAGACATGCAACTGAAATGTAAATATTCAAGGCACGAACCGCTGTGAAGTTAGATTCGTTTAATCAGTATTGATTTGATTCATCTTTAACAATAAAAAAAGTCCCGTCTCTTAAACTGGTGAATAATTGAGTCAGTTTATGTGCGGGACTGCGCCTTCATATAGACAATACTAAACAAACGTGTTTGTATAAAGTTTTATTTAGTTTTAAATAACAAAGACAATGCTGCCATTATGCGTGAACTGATATGTGTCTTAGATCGGGTTCTCTGGACGTTTTGCCAGGTACCGCTTCACGTTTTCGTTATCCTCAACCTTCTGGCGGTTGGCTGCCAATTTAGGAAAGTCTTTCAAAGCATCTGCATTCAGCAGGAGAAAGTCTGTAAATACCTCATGGCACGCCAGGTCTGCTAACGTCAGCTAAAATGTGAAACAGGACAAAACGATTATCAATTAGTGACATTTCATTAAGTGACATCATTTAATGTGATAAAATAAAGATGAGCACACTTCAACGAAAATTATAAAGAACTGTCAACACAGAGTTAAATATACGTCAAGACAAAGTATATCCTATCAACATTATATTTACACAAAGTTTACACGCTATAAATAACCTAAACACAAAATCCACTGCCTCAACACAAATACATAGCCACGGTCAAATCATCCTCTACATAGTATCCTACCCAGCGTCAACAGACTCTTTTTTCATCAACTCTATGTACCCTTTATCCGCCTATATGGACGTATGTAGATGATACTAGTATATATTCAAGTTTGCATTTTATATCTATACTATATTGTGCAACATTCTTCTTTAGAATTTAGTGACGAGTTTTGGATAACCTTAACCATAGTTATACACATCAGCAACGACCAATGCACGTTAAAGGGAGCTAACAGCGACTATTAATGTTTATTTAGACGAGTAGCTGCGTGTGGCATCGTATCCCTTTAGATGTAACCGGGATGTACGGAAAGAAATAAGAGAAATGACCTTTTTAAGTGTGTGATAATTAATATTGGCATTTAAAACGATATCAAGTATTTAAAACTATATGTCTAAACTTACTTCAGATCCAACGAAAAATCCGTTTTTGCCTCCGCTGTTTTCTAAGAAAGTTGTGAATATTCTGGCAAACTTAGGAATAGTTTCATCCACCAAAGTCTTTCTTATTTCCGTCTGATAAACACAATGTAAGGTTAAATATTAAGAAAATTGAAGGGAAAGTATTAAAGATATTTTTTTCGATCACTTAAATTTAAGATAATGTTTTAAATGGCGAATTGCAAATACATATTTGAATTGATAAAATCAACGACAAAACTTGCCTGGATGCATTTTTCGAAAACAACAATTAAAACTGAAATTCACGATCCACTGTTCTCGCGAATTGAAAAATCATTGAAAAAAATGGGATAACCAGAAATAAGGAAGCACTTATTTAAAACCTATAAAGTTGTAGAAAAAGAAAGAAATATTGACAATGATGACAACTTCTTCATGTATCACAATCATAGTTTTATACAACAAATACACGTATTAATTATGACTTGATATACTTAGTTGTTTATAATAAACGTAGAGTGTCCAGATGTTATACAAATTGTATTGGAGCCATATTCTAGAGATACTGTAATGAATTCCACTTACCTTCTTTTTCTCATCCTTTTCAAAGTGCGACTTGACGTACTCCGTGAGGCAATCTGAAGCCGTGTCTATGACCTGGTCGACCATACATTGCTCCAGATTGTTCTTACCTGCCAAACCTGTAAAATATCACAGAACAATATAACCCATACATGCAAAATATGATAAAGAATTCATTCTACCACACCACCTGTACAACAATATCATAGATAAAACAGTCTACCATACCTACTATAAAATATCATCGATAACACACTATAAATATTTACATAACGTTTTACAACTGTAGTTAATATTTCAGATACTGGTTTTAAACTTAAGCTTTATATACTTTGGAATGGTAAAGTGATGTAAGCAAATATGGTCATACAACATACAGGTTGAGCCTTACCGAACTCCCTGCCGACGTAGCGGGCTATGGCCATACTCTGTGACAGCTGCTTTCCGTCCACCTCCAGCACCGGCAGTTGACCAGTGGGCATCTCTAAAAGGAAAAACAAGAAACATTGTGTTATAATTGATCATGTAGAATATTTTAATAAATCACTTAAATGGAAAACTAATGCAAGAACAAACATTAAACAAACCTATAAACGACCGAAATATCATGTCCCTAGATTACCTTCAGAAACCTTTCTAAAAAGTAGTTAAAAAGTAAAACCTCCACTATGTGTCTGTTCTTTTTTCTTAGTGAATATATGACATTGAGTGCGTTTCCATTCGATATTATGACAAATACAGCGAGTTAGTAAATGTTAATTCGATGAAACTCACTTAATATATTTTCATCATAACATGATCATTATACTTTTCTTGTGGGTGTATAATGAATAGGGGGACAAAAAAAAATCAAAAGTGTGTCCGGAAAGGTTAAAAATTGAAATATATACACATATGGGGTGTATAAGAACATATACGAAATTAAACGATTTAAACAAATGCATATATTGACAGAAAAAAATATTAAACAGAACATAATTCTGCCAAAGTAACAAAACACAAGGACATCACTTCAAAACTGGACAGTCTTGTCCATACGAAGATAACACAACAAGACCGTAAGAGACACACATACACCAGGCAAAACCCCACGAACGAAGAGCTATGGAATGATTTAATAAATATACCAGCAAAATATGTGGCATCATGTCTATCAGATACAAGAAAGTTAAAAGAATATGGTCAATAACGAACAACGATCTTAGGCAATACAATTTATATTTTATTTTGGCAGACAATTAATAATTTTCTTATTAATCCAAGTCCAAAGTCCAAACTATGTATGTAGGTTGGCAGTAAAGTGACTGTTTGTCAAAAATGAACTTGAAGAAATATATAGGGAACGTGAATTATGGAAGGAGCATGCCAGCTTATCTCGGTGGACATATCCTCGATATCCAGGAGTTACGCTCAGCGTAGGTGGGCGTAACCCCTGGATATCGATGATGCGATGGACATAACTCTCCATAACAAGTGACACCCCTCCCGTTCGAGTATTACCTCATTCTACATGTCGAGAGACCAAACTGTAGTAACTTGGTAACCTTGGAATATTTTCTTCTCTAACAATAGGTATTAAATGATCTTGGAATGAGTTGCACTGGAGTCGCTATGTCGGAAAATTATATCTGACCGCTAACTGAACCTATATCTAAAGCATTTGTCGTAAATTTTAACCTCCGGTATCTTTATTGTTAATTTACATATCTTTATACCACAAACTTAGTGTGACAG
Source organism: Mizuhopecten yessoensis (assembly GCF_002113885.1). Lineage (NCBI taxonomy): Eukaryota > Metazoa > Mollusca > Bivalvia > Pectinida > Pectinidae > Mizuhopecten > Mizuhopecten yessoensis. The sequence goes on from NW_018408893.1 coordinate 526,540, forward strand.
GGGAGACAACACCTACATAGGTTTCATCATGTGGCTATCGTAAAAAAGTTCGCAGAGTAATCATGATAGGTACTTTTCATAATACACCGCATCTATGATGCTACAGTATGAATGGCTTTATTTTTCTGTTCACAGATTTTGACTACTTATTATAACCTTTCTCCTAATGAATATGTAACTATACACATGCAAGTTTGGTCGATAAAGGGACTAGTTGCTATGCAATATCGATTGATATGACACAGAATTGTAGCAATATGCATGTTTCACGTTAAACATGATACATTACTTGGTGTTTATTGTTTTAATTATGCCATATTGGTATGAAAACAATCCAGTATGTATGGTATTCTTGGAATATGGTATTATATAGGGTATAAGTCAATGAAACCCTAAGTTCACAACGTACTACTTAATGTCCAGGGTAAATGTGTGACTTTGTACTGCATCTATCCGCGATAACCGGGGCTGGACACACGCCAACCTACCGTTTATACATTCAAGTCAAGCAAATGTCTGCGAATTAAGTAAAGTTAATTCTTTTGTATTGTCAACATATAAGGAGACGATTTGACATCAGAACCGATAACGAGAGAACGATACAACACGAACTCTACAAACGACCGAAACTGTAAAGTAATGTTAGTGTTTAATGAAAAGAGACTCTGAGTAGTTTGTCACAAATGTCACTCCACGTGTCGTACGCCAACACCTGTTTTGATAAGTTGCAAAAAAAGAAGATAAATGCAATTTGATTTTCAAAAAGCCATCATCATCACCGGTAGATCATTTGATCAATACGTCTCTCTAAACTCTTAACATTCACTCCTCAAAAAAGGTTTGGATTTTATTATGTTAAGGGCTTACGTCGTGTTAATAGCTAACGGCCATTGATACACAGACCGCTAAGTCAGTATATAGAACGTGGCTTTTACAAAGCCGATCCGTGTCAGGTCATTCGTTGGACAGTGCGCAGGGTAGACGTTAGACCAGCTATATATTCCTGGCCGTGGGGACATACACAGCCATACACGGATTTAAGAGGATATTAAAATCAAAATACTCTTAGTATTGTTTTTCAAAGATTTAATTTTCTAGTGTATTCATTTATAACGTTGAAACATAAGTTATTCTTAAGTTATTCTTAATATTTCCACATGACTTCAGAAAGTGTACGAAATGCGAAAGCCTGTCTGATCCTGTGGTAAGTCTGTCAGCAAACACTGACCATAACAGGGGTCAACTTTGTTTGTTTAATAAGTAACACTAGTCGTAGATCAATATACTGTTACATAATGTACCTGTTGAGAAATCTTCCACCGTTCCATGTTATTCCCATACTTATTGCAAAACAAATGCGTAGCAAAATTCCTTTGCACATAACTATTATGTGTTTGAAATACCAAAATATGATTATATCCAATTGACTTGGAAAACCTGAAACAATGTTTGACTTGCTTGGTTTGAAAGCAAGATGTGCCATTTCTTTACCAGGTTTGAAAGCACTATAAGTATTGTTTTATAAAGTTTGGGAGGATTTTATAATATCGCTTTCTGTCTGGTGTAGGGGTATTATAAACCGCAAACTAGCTTGGTGTGGCAGAATTATATACAAGTCGATAACATTGTTTAAAGACATAATAATTATATAATAACAAATGTCAACCAAGTTTGATGTTCTGAGAGCTTGGTGTATGGATTTCATATACAAGTGCTATACATAGTTTGAGGGCATTATAGATCAATCGGATTACTTAGTTTAAAGGTATTATATAAAAGGTTGTAAACTGGTGTGAGGGAATAATTTAAGCATTTATATCTTACTTGGTTTAAGAGCAGGCCAATCTGGAAACGTGATGGTATCCTCTTCACATGTTTGACCAGCAGCTGCAAAGGCAAGGCGAATCAGCTCGCCCCTCGCTCGGACGCCGAAGTAAATAAGTTTGTGGGAGGGCATGTTGTCTGGTAGATGTTGGTAGTAGAGTGTCCTGGGGTAGATGGTGGTGGAAGACTGTCCTAGGATAGATGTCGGTCGACTGGTGTTGTCAGGCTTGTGATACACGTATATATGGCCCTCGGATAACGATGTTTGTTCAAAAAATTATGCTCAGGCATGCGCGGACTTATGGGGTACTTATACTTAACGCGTGATGTAGACTGACCGAAAATCGACTCGGCGGTGATCGAAAATAACATTCAACACTTGAATCGATATTTTTGTTCACAAAAGTATTTCAAAAGTACTATGTACAACAAAACGATATTTGCATTGTTGTTTTATTTTTCAGATTCATTTCGATTGCCAGTTTTGTCTAAATTGTATCATCGTTAAGCGAAGCTGTGGCATATATTGCCCTTGTATGGTGAAAAGTTGCGGTAAATTTGTTCTTGCGTGTCGACATTTTGTGGTATATTTTGTCCTTTCATGTTGCCGCAGTGGTACCTCGGTGTAGCCGTGATCGCTAACGCGCACAGTTATTTCTACTGTCGCAATCACGCGTGAGCTTCAGTCCTCTCACTCTCCCAAGAATCCCGGTTCGATCCCAAACGGTGGCGGAAAAAGAGAGTGATGTCAGATAGGGATAGTTGTTATCCCTCTGATGGTACGATGGTTTCCCCCACTGGGCTTTCCTATACCATGAAAACAACATCTGTTCCCTTATCGGCATCGCAATAAAAGTTCTACAGAGCTTATGTTTATTCTTGACAATATACACAATATTAAATGAAGATTATATATTTACTTCCTTTTTTTGTCCGTATGTTGTCCTTGTGTTGTGACTCTATGGTATTTTTTGTCATTGTGAAATTTCGCTGTGGTATTTTTTGCTTTTTTGATGTTGACATTTTGTGGGATATTGGTCATTGTATGCTTACATTGTTTGGCATATTTTGTCCTTACATTTAACATGGTAGTTTGTTTGGTCCTAATATGCTACCTCAATGGTATATTTTGTCCTTGTATGCTGCCTCTGTGGTATATTTTGTCCCTGTATGTTGTCGTTATGATATATATTTTGTCCATGTATGCTGCCTCTATGGTATATTTTAACCATGTACGCTGACTTTATGGTATAGTTTGTCCTTGTATGCTGACTCTATGGTATATTTTGTCCTTGTACGCTGACTCTATGGTATATTTTGTCCTTGTATGCTGCCTCTCTGGTATATTTTGTACTTGTAAGCTGACTATATGGTATATTTTGTCTTTGTTCGCTGCCTCTTCGGTATATTTTATCCATGCATGTTGATTATATGATATATTTAGTCCTTTTATGCTGACTCTATGGTAAATTTTGTCCTAGTATGCTGCCTCTACAGTATATTTTATCAATGCATGTTGATTATATGATATATTAAGTAATTTTATGCTGAATCTGTGGTAAATGTTGTCCTTGCATGCTGCCTCTACAGTATATTTTATCCATGCATGTTGATTATATGATATAATTTGTCCTTGTATGTTGTCTCAATGGAATATTTTGTCCTTGTATGCTGACTCTTTGGTATATTTTGTCTTTCTCCGCTGACTCTATGGTATATTTCCCCTTGTATGCTGACTCTATGGTATATTTTGTCCTTGTATGTTGACTCTATGGTATGTTTTTTCCGTGTATGCTGACTCTATGGTATATTATGTCCTTGTATGCTGACTCTATGGTATATTTTGTCCGTGTATGCTGACTCTATGGTATATTTTGTCCTTGTATGTTGACTATATGGTATATGTTTTCCGTTTATGCTGACTCTATGGTATATTTTGTCCTTGTATGTTGACTCTATGGTATATTTTGTCAGTGTATACTGCTTCTATGGTATATTTTGTCCGTGTATGCTGACTCTTTGGTATATTTTGTCCGTGTATGCTGACTCTGTGGTACATTTTGTCCTTGTATGCTGACACTATGGCATATTTTGTTTCTTGTACGCTGACTCTATGGTATATTTTGTCCCTGTATGCTGACTCTATGGTATGTTTTGTCCTTGTATGCTTATACTATTGCATATTTTGTCTGTGGATACTGACTCTATGGTATATTATGTCTTTGAATGCTGACTCTATGGTATATTTTGTCCGTGTATGCTGACTCTATGGTATATTTTGTCCGTGTACGCTGACTCTATGGTATATTTTGTCCATGTATGTTGACTCTATGGTATATTATGTCCGTGTATGCTGACTCTATGGTACATTTTGTACTTGTATGCTGCCTCTTTGGAATAGTTTGTCCGTGTAAGCTGACTCTACGGTATACTATGTCTTTGTATGCTGACTCTATGGTATATTTTGTCCGTGTATGCTGACTCTATGGTATATTTTGTCCTTGTATGCTGACTCTATGGTATATTTTGTCCTTGTATACTGCTTCTATGGTATATTTTGTCCTTGTATGCTGCCTCGACGGCATATTTTATCCATGTATGCTGACTCTATGGTATATTTTGTCCTTTTATGCTGACTCTATGGTATATTTTGTCCTTGTATACTGCCTCTATGGTATATTTTATCCATGCATGTTGATTATATGATATATTTTGTCCTTTTATGCTGACTCTATGGTATATTTTGTCCTTGTATACTACTTCTATGATATATTTTGTCCTTGTATGCTGCTTCTACGGTATATTTTGTCCCTTGAATGGTGACTCTATGGTCTATTTTGTCCCCTGAATGATGACTCTATGATATATTTTGTCCCTTGAATGGTTACATCATCAGCTTGACTTGCTTTCTCTGCAGTGGAGTCCTACTCAACCACTCCCATTTCGTCTGACCTAAGAGGATGGATTGCTGATGGATGACTCTGTCACCCTCGAGTAGGAAAAGATAAATCTGGTCCCGTATAACTGGCCTTAGAGTGGGACCACCGCGTTACAGTGCTGTTTAATGCAGACAGACTCTGTATTACATAATGTCCAAGGCTGGGTGGTTCTAAGCATGGTTAGCCTAACGAAATGTTAATGAAATTTTCATATTGTGAAACATCTGAACAACAAGAAATTTGGAATATATGTACATTGAATTTCAATTTTAGATTAAATATCTTTGTATGTTTTTATAAAATTGTCGTTAAACGAAAAACTGGCTAAACATAACCGACTCCGACTTTGTTTTCTCAGTAAACAACCTGAGCATGCTCATTTGTGATAAGACAGGTCCGTATGTCGTTTTCCCGTCTGGAGTACATGTTTATATAACAGTCATTAATATATATATATAAGCGTCGGCCTGCTTGCTTTACTCTGGTTTGAGATTAACAAATTTGGTATTAAGTATTTGCGATAGTTTTGTTTTGTATCTTTAAAGACTTCTAGTTTCAAAAGTTTAAAGTATTTTATTTCAAATACTGTTTCATTGTACAGGATTTAATATTTGTTATAATGACAGCAATAACAATGACTGTTACAAGGAGAACGGGGTCTGTGTTATACATACAAAGATTTTGGATAAATGGTCTTGCATAATAAACAATATATATTTTTTTTTTTATTTAGTCGATTTTGAGCAGTGTTAGAACCCTCTTTTAAATGTGTACCTAGTTTAAAATAACTGATTACACTTAATTTGGACTCAGTGAAATTGCCCTGTAATAATTTGTATCACAAAGTGCATTACAATTTGGCCAAAGATCAATATGTGTTTTGATAAAGAGCGTAATTACTACATTTTTTTGTCATACTAATAATGCTATTCATATCAATGCATACTTTTCCAAAATATTTGATATAACCGTATTAACATATTATAATACTTATTTAATCCCTTACAAACATATTTTCCCAGCATTTACTAGTCCCTCAGACAGTAAGGAGATCTTCAAACTCATCATAGATAGCCAAGATAATGTTTGGCTAAATGTACACATACATCCTCTATCGCCATGCAGTGATACGTTCATACGTGTCAATGGTTTATCACTTGCTATCTGCTATTGTAGCTGTATAAATAGTCCATAACTCTATCTTCACATGCATATGTACTTGTTATTTTTATATGACTGTACAACAGGAAACGCTTACTTTCCCACAACATCTGGTATCATCGCCTATTCGATTATGAAGGTTAAGATGTATGTGTATAACCTCGTTTCCTGTTACACTATTAATTTTGAGTTCAGGGTTGTATTTTGTCTTCTTGTGAAGAAAATATCCGTCAGGAATTATTACTTGAAACGCCAGCTCGAAGGATTACTTCTAGTCACAGTTCATTGGACACGCCCTGGATAGCCTTATTCCTTGTACTTCACCCATTGTGAGGACATATGCACACTTGTGATTATACTTTAGGCGTCCCTACTATTGCCAGTTTGTGAACATGGCTACTAGAATCAAAATCAAACCAACAGTTATGTTTTGTTTGGCGTTAATGTCCTCCCAACTGATGACGTCATATACATCCGGGTGTCGAGAGGGACACTACCGAAAATAATAAGTATGCAAGTTATAAAAGAAAAGACGTAAATCTTAATAGTTGGTTTCTGCCATTAACCAGAATACACAGAAGAACACTTTCCAGGGGTCTCATCATTAGTCGCTTCTTACGATACTATGCAGTTGAGATATAGTATGCACATTCTTTTCCCCAACCTCCGGGGTTGGCTTGCGAAAGACGTTCTCACAAGTCTGTTATATGTAATATTTATCATGCATAGTCCGTTCTCGCTATCTGTGATATTGATATGTTTATCATGACATCGCCGAAAGGTCGACAGTCACTCACGTAGTGGCATTGGTAAGGTAAAGCCGTCGCCATGGGAAGATAACGTTTAGGAAAGGAAATACTTCAAAACTCACATGTAAGAAAGACATTATTCATGTTCAATAAAAAGGGAAAAATAATAGAGATAAGAAAACGCGGTTATCAACAGATAGCGATCTGTATTATGTATTCGTACTATCGTATAAACAGCAGGTCGCTCGGTTAAAGTACAAACGGCAGTATGATATGATTCATGAATTATAAAGACAGGCCACCTTAAAAAGGTACAGTCTTATCAAGATATGAAATCGTTAACAAATAAAAACGCAAAAATACTTAATTTTTTATGTATTCAGTGCATATTATGACAAAATGCATATTAATTTCAAACCTTATTTCTATCTCAACCTCAAAACTTCAAAACTGTTTTCAAAATTAAAGAAAGAATACCGAAGTGACAACCAAACCGTAACTCGAACATGATAAAACTAAGTTTTACAGACACCTTTGAAACAGGACAAGGCTATTACTATGAAGACAAGGGGCCTGTTCGATTATGCGGAACAACCGGTTTGTCCGTTTATTAATGTAACATTTTCGGGTTTAACTTCTGGCGGACCTGCAAACGTTTATGCACGCCTTGCAAGGCGTTGTCAAGGATCGCATTAAAATTAGCATTAGCATTAAAATTTGCATTAGATTATTGGGTCCGACCTTATTTAATAAACAAACAACTGTGGTCCAACCGGTTTAAACGAAAACGGCCCAAGTCTTCCCAAACATCAAGCGTCCTCTGATTTGTCGACCACACTCACCATGTCAGTTTAGTCAAGATCAAAGTGATGTCACGTCCTCAAAGTGAAGAACCGTGACAAGAAAACAAGGAGACACACTAATGAGCATAAGCAACACATGTACATCACACAAAGAAATATTCCTCAATCGGTTACATGTATGATGGTGACCATAATACTTGCCCAGTTTTCATCAATCCGTATCTTTGGAAACTCTATACAAATGAGTTTTCAACGATGTTATCCAATTATAACAAATTAGTGAAGCAATATCCTCTGTGAATAGCTGCGGATATGAGAAAAGGATCTATGGGAGCATAGTAAGCAACTAGAGTAAAGAATGGTTATCTTAAATCACGGAAAACACAACTGTTGTCATCGTAGTTCATTGTTTATAAGAAAACTCACCCATATAAACAGCCAAAGAATATAACAGATTTAATAATGTGTGATTCACTTTGCCTCAAAAAATAGACATATTTCTTCTACGCTTTATCTTAAGGACTTCCCAACCTTGGTAATACACATGTTTTTCTTGACGTATTTTCGTGTCGTCATTTCCGTATTGCGTATCGGGCATTCCATTACCGTAGTGTAAATTATAGTAACACCGGGTAAACAATAATACACGTGCGTGACAATGATATGTCAACACCCGATATCGATAATTAACTTGGAAATGTGTAATCACACGTACATCAGAAATAAAGCTTATGATACAAAGACATTAATTAGCTCAAGGGAAAACACTGAAAACACTGACATACGATCAGACGACTTCAAGAAGGTCGTATATATGAGGCGCATGGGGACTGATGTGTTTTGTTTACCGACCTCACCTGTACGTATCACATGCTAACAGTAGTTCACAATGTCTTGGTCGCTACGACTTTTGTTGTCAAGCGAGTTACGCTTTGTCAGATAAATCGGTTCACAAACGCAATAACAATAACTCTGTGAAAATAGTGGCTTGTAAAATATCAAGATCCCTATAAAATGCAAGTGCATGTGCGTGCACGTAATAACGACATATGTACCTGACATGTTAATATAACATGCGTAAGCGGGCTATGGAATGATGTCCAAAGTGAACATGATTGAGAGTAATTTTGTTCCATAAAAGAACAGTAAATTGATGATTAAATATATTAATTTGATTTATTTCTGTCGTTTTTGGTATAGTAAAGAAAATAAGTGTCATTGTATAAATTCTATCCCTCTTCAAAACGTTCCGATTTTTTCCAGAGTAGACAACTCTGACCAGTATCAAAATTATTGTAAAGTGTAAAATAAATTAATTATAAAGACTTTTTGTGTATTTGGTTCAATTTTTCACTCTTTTTTGTATGAAACTATGCGTCCTGTTTGTTTTTAGCTTTTATTTAGTAACTTTTATCCATACAATTTCAATAAAAAACGCTTTTTGTAACATGTTGTAGATATTTTATGATAAATAAAATATTTGTAGGGTTGATTAGCAATGTTTCTTTTCATTATTTTATTGTTATTATAGTTTGAACAATGCCGCACGCTCAAAAAATGTGAAAGTGTTGAATTTGACAAAAAATAAATTTTTGGTATTTTTTACAAAAAAATCCCCAGTTTATCGGAATGCTAAGATTTTCATAATATCATCCCGACATAGTCACATAACAATCATGTGAAACTTTCATTGAATTCTGCTGGCTAATTGCGAAAGGGTGGAGCCTCCTTAAAAGACAATATTTCATGTTTCCCATGCCATGCCATGTCCCTGTGTCCGACAAAAGACTGGTTTTATCATATGTATTTTTTTAATAATCTATCCTACTTACTAACCGACATGTGCTGTCAAGGCTTGCAAAAAACATGACTGCTGCTCACCGACATGCGCTGTCGTGGCTTGCAGAAAACATGTCTGCTGCTCATATCAGCTAACCTGTACAGATAGCCCAGATAATTATGTAATCGGGCTTATTGATCCAATATAGTAAATCAGATAACGTATAGCATATATGTGATGCGGGGCAACGATGCACATGAACATGCCGATTTTTTTTATTTTTTTTCAGAAAAAGCCAAAGCTTTCCTCAAGAACTATTCATATCACTGTGACAACCAGGTGACGTCATTTGCGATAGTCTGAGTGACTGGGCGGCTAATTATTCTAGTTCTTCACACTAGCAAGTGCATTATCGTAGTATATATACTGAAAAGGATGTATACATTTCATAATTATAAAAGCTCACTGGTAGTTCATATATTAACAAAAATGTTTGCATTATACGAACCTGAATATGATAAAAAATAACTGTCTTATCCATTATATTTCATGCTTTTTCATTAATATAGCATTGCCGCCTTCATTGCACTGCGGTGAAGTTAGATATAAGAGAACAGTTGCCGATATTTAAAGAGAGAAAAAAAGTAAGGGAATACTGTAGTGTAAAAATACATGATTCTGACTTAAAATCGATAAAAATATGGCAAAATATTAACAATGAAATATTTACATGGAGACCATTGAACAAGTGCTAGGAGAATAGGACCAGGTGTTCTGGAAGGGTAAACGATTTCTGCTTCAACGACGACACCCGCCATGTTAATCTAGGTCAATCACAGAAATGACACGTCCTCATATCAGCATAATTAAAAATATCGACCTTCATATTACATAAAGAAATAACATATTTCCCAATGAGATCGTGACGACAACCATTAAACTTGTCCAAAGTATTTGGAAACCATGTGCTGTAAGTTTATTAGTCAGTAGTCAACATTTATCACGGAAGTCATGATATTCTGACCCGTCCCTGTAGATCAGGTTGTAAGTTAGGATCGCAGAAAACGGCTGAAGTAAATTAATCTGTAGTGTCCCTGATTTCGATGCGCTCAATTCATTTCTTTCTACTTTAAGACGGTACATAGTCGATACATATGTATGTGAGAAGACTTGAAGAGTTTTTTTTGCTACAAGTCCTGATAAGCTTACCAATATAATTCAGCCTCGTATAAAAACAAAATCGGTCAGAAGAGGGACACAGTTTGTTTCTATGGGAATTCTACAGTCTGGTGGAACACCTTGCTATCGAATTTAAATGACATTGTCAACCGGAAACTCAATCATTCTCACAATTCTTTCTTCGGTATGTTCATAAAATACGTTCCGACATATTTTTTCTCTTTCTTGTAACAGAAAGCTGTCATACAAAATTGTAGCATGAGAATGAAAATCAGCTCAACAAAACTCTTGTAAGAATGAGTAAATCATTTAATAAAACAAATAAACAGGTAAACATTCTTTAGAAAAATAAATATGCAAAACATGCAAAATGCCAAGATATTCCATAAAACAAAAGTTGGAATTACTTAATTGGATCTCAAATGTCATTGTTCGACGATGATTGTGATCGAACACCTGGACTACCTCTCTATCCGTACATTACAAATAGCAAGCACCAAACAACACAGATTTCCCGGGCGTCTGACTGTATAAGACTAGAGCGGGGCGTCATATATCCTCTCCAAAAGCTATGCAACTGCAAGTCAATCGCTCCCACTTGGTTCAACGGATTACATGTGGAAACGATCTGGTTCAAGGAAATTACTTCAACAGTGTCCACAAAAACACAGATGTTCTTTTGTTTAGACGTCCGACTTGGGTCGTTTGTCCACGTACGCTTTCACTTTCGGGTTTGATAAGACTAGTTTCCTGTGGGCTACAAGCTTGGGGTACTTGTCCAGGGCCTTGGGGTCCGCTAACAGGAAATTTTCAAAGCCCTCGTACACTGCCAGGTCAGCAGCCGTCAACTGTAAATACCAAAAGTCAAAGATAACACTGTAGTGCAGATCATTCAAAACACCATTACATAACGTTGCACGCTCACATGCTATAAATAAACAACATTTGAATAGCAGTAGCAATGTCCTGATAAGGTAAGTTTGTTTTGTGTGGGATCGTTACCAGGCACACCTTGCTTTGTGAATAGTTGCAGGCGTTATGAGTAATTGTTAAGTAATGTGGTTAGTTTCACGCGATAACTGACATCACATCATCAATAAACATTATGTGTAATGACATTTTTGTATAGATGTCATATATCAAAAGCGTTTTGAAATATTTCATCATTTACCTTTTTTCCGACGAAATAACCGCTCTTGTCTTTGTTCATATCTAGAAATTTGGTCACGTTTGTAGCAAATGTTGTCAGAACTGTATCGAAAGTTTTCTTCTTAAGCTCTTCCTGCAAAGCAAAGCAAAAAAACCGATACAGAAAATAATGATATTGTAAATATTCACTTGAATTCTCATATACAAATCCATCAATGTGTAACCCGACGTTGTTTTCAGGAAAGGGTTACATTACAATTTGGAAAGACTGGTCGGTTACATATGTTTAATAAAAAGAAAATCCTTTTTCTAATGATGAAGTCATACTTTTTTCAAGTTAAGGGCGAACCATTACAATTCCAATGAAATCACGATACAGGTAGACTCATGGTTATAACAATATCAAACTAACCTTCTTTTCAGGGTCCTTCTCAAAGGCGAACTTGAAGAACTCGGTCAACAAGTCTCCTATGGTATCGACAACTTGGTCTGTCTTTGCCTGGTCTAGGCTACTGTCTCCCGCCATACCTGCAGCGTGGAGAAGTGACGTTACAGATTAATGTTACAAAGCAAGTCATGGATCCTGTTATATATTTCCACGTCCAATGTAAAATGAAGTACAATACAAGAAGTTACAGTAAGATGAAAGCAGGATGAAGGGATTATCTAGAATACTTGCTTATAGTGTATATTTTTTTTATTATTATTTGGCGTGACAAATGTTTTCGAGATGTGACTGATCGATTATAATATTATCAATACACCATCCTTACCAAACTCTCGGGATAAGTATCTCGATATCGCGAGACTCTGCGAAATCTTTACCCCATCGACCTCCAGCACTGGCAGCTGTCCAGTTGGCATTTCTGTTGACAAAGTGCACACATTGTATTTAGATACATCATTTATTCATTGAAAGTTCTCGCTTATCATGGTCTAAAACAGGTATATTACGTAACTGTACAGCTTGATCCTGACATCAGCTTCTATCAATACCGGCTGGCGGCAACTTCGCGCTGCGGTCACAAATCATTGGGCACAAGAAGTTCTAGTGACAGATTACATTTTGTTTTTTGAATTTTTCTTTGATATTGATTGCCAATACACCGACAAAATACTTCAAATCATTTTGAAAACATTTTACAAACAGAGTTACTATGTGTAGTGACTCCTAGCATGAAAGCGTAACATTTATAACGTTTAAAAACACTTAACATGATTGATGAACAGCCCATGTGCTGTGTGTATAAGCTGTCCGACAGTGAGTTACAGCAGAAAGTATAACACGGACATACCACGGGCCCTTAAACTTTCATACCACAAGAGACATTTACATAATGACAAACGGCCATTTTTTAAACTCTCGTGGTTTTAACACAAGTGTGTTACTTGTTGGGTAAAGATCACGTGTTTGTCACAGCAGATCTTTCTTAATTAACAATACTTTTTCTATTCGAATCATTTCATAAATTTGTAATTATTTTGAAAATGACATTGTAACCATCTGTACGGACATCAATGGCACACATCGCATGATTGTTACAATCAAATCACCGAAAAGATATTGTATAAAATATAAGATCATTTCGTCTCATATTTCCCCTAGTTCATACCTGGTTTTTTGGATGGCCAGTCAGCGAATGTGATGATCTTGTCCGTGTAGGTTTTCCCTGCTGCTGCGAACAGCAGCCTAATGAGCTCGCCTCGGGCTCGGAGGGGAAAGTAATGCAAGGTGTAGGTAGGCATTGTGTAGCTTGTGAAATCACTAAACACTGAATGATATGGACGACGATCACGTTGCTGCTTTTATACATGTTAACGACCTATGACCTCAGATTCCGGAAGTGACAAGCAAAAACGGATACAAGATTAAAGGACACGTGTGATTCTTGGAAATCCCGTCTATTGGCTGAGGGATTGTGCAAATGTTTCGTCCCATGCGCGCACTGGCTACTCAGCGATGTATTTACACACAGGCCGGATCTACAATCAGTGCACGACTGATTACGCAGAAAACGAACGGCGTGTCCAAAAGTAAACACCATCTTATTATGAATCAATTTTGTGAACGAACTATCTTGTTTGAATTTTTCGAATTTTGTAAAATATTGATACACAGCTAATTGTATTACAATTTACCAGGTAACAAAGCATATTTTTTTCAAAACCATTTGAGTAAATCTGAAAATGGGAAAAAACATACAAATAAATGAGTTATTTTTATGCATTTAAATGTATGTTACATTGAGAAATCTAATTTTAGTTGTGAACACGTCACTATTTCATACAAAATGCATTAATTTCGCATACATAAATGTTGGTTCCTGTACAGTCAATAACAAAACACGCCACACACTGTTACATACATACGCACATATTTATTGATATTAATAAGCTACGTATATTTTCAGCGAAAGACACTCGTGAATATGTTAACGCGGGAGTGACAGTGTATAGGCGGACTGTCCTACAGTACCCATGCCAAAGGGTTATCTGGTAAACATTTTCCATAGCTATGACGTCATATCAGGATGCAAACACTATAAATCGTTCAGTAGTGAGATTTATACCACATCCGGGTCCTGTAACCGTACTATTTTGTTTATTACTTTACACGCCGTATTACAAATAAATTTCATTTATTTTATTCTAATATTCAAATACATGACACCATGTGATGAGTGAAAGTGTATATCTGAAGAGGTTTTATCGATGACGCTGTGTACTTATAGCTTAGCTGTAAGTACTTAAATGGAGTTAGCGTAGCCGTGACAGAAAACATATTGATGTATTTAAAAAGATTCTGGAAACATCTGCTCTCAAATTCATGACGTCTTTTCTGCATTCACATGATTGAAACACTCGGATGTAGGAAGAAGGACGGGTTTTTCTATCAGGTACGCCCGTTTCAGTTTTACAAGGCCCTGGATGTATATCTTTGACACAGCGTGATAGAGGAATTGAATTTCATATAATGCTCATAGACTATGTGTCCAAAGCTATTTGTAGATTTTTAAAGTTAATTATAAAAAGAAAGGTGAATAGATAGTTTGAAAAGGGGTTGGTGGGTTATATTTCAAGATAATGTGCAACAATATTAGCCGATATGCTGTTTCCTTGACCGGATTTGCCAAAAGGAAAAGGGTTCCTCGGGGAGAGATAAAAAAATGAGATAAAAATGAAGTTTCCGTTAGTTTGATATTAAATTGTATTGATAACGTAACATTGTCTTCGAAATTCGAGAAACAATAACATCTACTTTCAAAAGATTGGAGTACCTCGATCGCTACACCTATGGCGTTTATATCGGGTTGGGGGTGGGGATGGGGGACGATCACGCTGATCATACGAGTATATAACAAGTGTTTCAGACACGTGTGCTGCAGCGTGAGGCAATATTTCGTTAACATAGTTGTTATTTCCTGACGTCTTATTTGTAAGTGTTCTCCAGCATCTTCTCTCAATAAATGATAAAAAAAGGATTTGTTTCAGATGATTTCAAACAATACCGTAAATATATCGCTAAAACGCTTTTCATGAAAACATTATCTTTCCAAATTTTGGTTTTAATCCGTGCTTCTATTTTAATTCACCCTTCCACATCGTTGTTAGCAACGCGGTTGCTATACAAATTCAGCCAATCAGAGCGCGAGTTCGATTGTCGGTCATTACCTCCGACAACTTTGTCGGACATTGACACGAGGGTAAATACGATATGTTCCATATAAATATATAGCTGAAACAAATAAACGAGATATATGATTTTGTTTCATTCATATGAACAGTAGTTAAGTGTATTATGTAGATTCAATAGTTAAATATGTTGCCTGTTTAAGTTTGACTCCTAAAATGATAACGGACTTCATAGGATCCAGTCTGTCTATTATATCATCGTTAATTTTATATCCATTGACACGGATTTGTTAAAAAGCGGGATTTTATTCGGGGCCCGTATTCATGAAACCGTTCTTATGCTCAATCATGATTCCGTTCTTATAACTTGCTTAAATCGCGGCAAGGTCAAAAATTAAAGTCCAGACATTGAAAACTGTAGGCTTCCATGTAATTGACAAAATGTGTTTTTTTTTATTAATCTATCATCGAAACAAGAAATTGTGCTTGAATTGCACTGAATATTAGTTTGGTTTCATGAATACGGGCCCACGTTTCAACAGCAATCTTCATGCTTTTATTCCGTTTTGAAAATTGTTGTTTTAAAAGCGGTTCAAACCAGCATTTCAAAGCTTCAAGCGTGTTTTCTATACTAAACTACTCCTACAAGGTTTCCTCCATCATCAAATAATTAATATCTGGTCGTTTGTCTTTTGATGGAGCAGTTTTCATTAGATTTGAAATTGTGTGATATTCATACACACCACTTATCGTTTTAGTGCATTTCTGATGTGTAATGGAGCCACGCCAGGATGGAGGCTGGTTTGGTACTGTTATTTAATATTTGATTTATCAAGTAATATATATCTGTATGACACAGCCTTGTTTCGGAGGTATATTGACACGTGGTTAATTGTCATTACAAACAGTTGGAAATAGCTATTAATAACTCACTTTCGATCACTACAAGATTAACGCAAGAAACACTACTTTGCGTCAGTGATTTATCTATACGTGATATCTAAATGTGTCTTCTGTATTACCAAATATATATTTCACGAGTGTGGCTTACATTTTGGTATCTTTCACGAGTGATGTTGGATATTCTGTTTATTACATTTTTGAAAACAAAACAAAACTACCCCGGTACGCGAAGCGACACATCAAGCTGACAATACTTGATCTAGATAGTTTTACTTCTAGCATGTTTAATCAATCCTACGCGACAAAATGAAATATATCTGAAAACGCGTAATTACATTCCTCTAATTGCTTATTTTAATACAGTTTGGACCTTAGTTCATATGTTGCCAAAATACTATCAATACTTAATTATTTGAAAACAGTCCCGTCCTATCAACTCAGATCAGACCACGTTGTTGATAATTTGAGTCAAAGTATCAACACCATCTATGTACGTTATGCTTAACAACTGTCACAGACGACCCTGACTCCTTTACATTTTCTGCTAATCACTTGGCCTGACTTGGGACTTTGAGACGCTGACACGTGTTTCACAGGTTATTGCACCTTGACAAATTTGTCGATTGGTTATCTTCGTCGAATGTCACCTGTAAATTTCAACTGTGTTTTGTTAAGGGAACATAAGTTCAGAGCCATTACTATTTTTAAGACTCAATAGACAGCATATATGTTATTTAAAATAAAGCCATATCATTCTAACATTCGTTGAAAAGTTGAATATCTAAATTTATATCATTGTCAAACTTGTTTTACAATCTATACATTTCCTCAAACGGCATATTAAATTGATGCATACTACACGAATAACACATTTAAAAGTACATATGTGCTATTTGCTTATAATTTATTGCTACGAGAACCATAAACTACCTATTCCATCAAACTAATGTTTCCAGATCAATGTAGAACATTGCTGAAATAGCTGATGTCGTTACAGAATTTCACCTGGGCCTGTCCCGATAGAACATTCTGGACTATTCTGTGCATATGTGATAGAACATTCTGGACTATTTTGTGCATATGTGATGAGCTACTGACTGACTTAGTCACATGTCTGCTTAATGATATATGTATATGTTATCAATCATGTAACGTTGTTGTCGAAAGAGCGTTGGATACAATGTTTAAATCTATGTTTCTACCTCAAATAATCCTTCAAATTAAATATAGCAAAACACGGTACGGTAAATGTGAACTCTATCTACACTATTCAAGTGCCGCGGCGGCCATTTGTTCGATGTTTTTATAACAAAACGTACACGCTTCCGCCGTTATCGTATCATACGTCGTATGTGTAATCATATAAATTCAAATTCTTTCATGATGATGGTTAGTAAAATTTGTGTACAATTAGTTCTTAGAGAGTATTTAAAACAAAATGTTGGATCCGGCTAAACCTGTGAAAATTAAGTTAATACTAATCATTAGAATTATATTTTATAAAACTTTAACTTCAATAAAATGCTTATTTTCAGTCGCCTTTTCCTGTGTTTTGAATTTAGAATTCACGACTTAAGAATTTGCTTTAAGAGTAATAAGGAATCATGATTTGAATCGTTTATTCATATTCAAATTTTATTAATCACTTGACATGTAACACAATGAATTATTGTTAGTTAATTAGTTATTTTTATGTTTTGTAAGGAAGATATCAGAGGTGAAAAACAAGACTGTTGACTGGTGTGTATAGGCCCCCGGCTATCAGCGCGCCGTCGTCCCAGAATCTCACCGGAGATTTCCCAACTAATGTAAACAGAACACGTTCAGCTATAGGGACGCATGGCGCGTCATACTATAGTGTACACATGTGTGGTCACGCTGATTGTGTACATGTATTGACAAAACACTGCATTAAAACTAACTACAAAGTTTGATTTAAAATCTATATGAAACACTGTTGATACATTGCATGTTTTATAATTAAACTTGATTTAAATATACAGCTCTTTGCTCACACTGATAATAGTATATATACTAATTAGTGAATGAAAATACAAGGAAGTATCAATGAATCGATGTTGACTAAGTGTAGGGTGTATATTATATGAATGGCCAAATATTTGATGTTTTATTATGAATTACTATGACACACTCAGCAGCAACAAGGCATATGATTATATACGTCCTATAACATATGCATGCATAAAAAATATCGGGTAGTCATTTTTTCCCGTTTATATATATTCCAAACTCTTTTCCGAGCTGAAGTTCAAAATGATACCCTCAGAATAATTCAAATACTTCGTGGGGTAAAACAAGGTAACGATTTAAATCAAACACAGATCAAATGACTGTATATAAATATTTAGCAAAGCTCTTTACAATAGTGATAATTTAAACTAGCAGACTAGTAATGTAGAACTTGCTGAAAAGAGAAAAACCGTTTTATTAGACATTAAACAATGCTTAAGCAATATTTCTGATATATCAAGATTGTTGTAGGGGAAATAACGTTGTTCAATTCTTTGTTAAGACCGATAATAACTCGGCAATATGATATGGTGATAATAATGATATGATTTATATTCTTGGATTACATACATTGATAAAATTAAAACAAAATAATGTAACATTCATACATTTTCAAGCATGGCTTTTATTCTATTAAAAATAAGCCCGAATAAAAGGTTTGATACGAACTAATTTCATAGAAAATCAAGTCTCGTTTTGATCTGGTGTAATGGGTTTTTGTAATATTTAACAACTTATGATCAAGTTTATTAGCAAACACGCATCTGAAAAATATGTCAAAAAACTAGATGCCTGTTTGTAGAACATTTTTTACAAGAATTTAAAAAAATTACCAAGTCGGCGGCCATTTTGAAAATGTGTATTGATGTGTATTTCTTGTGCTTCAAAAAAGGCCAAAATTTCACCTTTTTTGGCACTAGATTGATCACTTAAATTGTCATTGTGTCGCCATTCTTAATTGTAGCAGGTTCATTTTTGATATACAACTTTATAATGTTCAATATGATAAAAATAATATGCAACAAACTGGAAAATTATACATTATTGATATTTTTTTTACGTATTTAGTGTAACTGAAGCACTTTCGATTTTTGACCCCGAAAAAAGTAAAAAATAACACAAATGATAANAAAATACCAGAACTTTTTATATCAAGCGTTTAATCTGTAAAGAAATGGTAAAAAAATAGTATTTTTTCATTAAAAAATAGGGGGTAGGGGTAACTAAAATCGTCTTTTTGAGTTAAAACAATAAGATTAAGAAATTTTACTTCCATAATTAAAAATGAAAATAATATTTTCAACAATTCTACAAACATTTATGCATATCTGATAACACACTTGGAAGAAATTGTATGAATTTGTTCTGCAAGTGGTCAAAACCCAAAAAAACACCTAAAATCACATTCTGTGGTAAATTGGTATCTTTGACCGATCATAGCACATAAACGAGCACACGGACATATGTTTTTCTTTTGCATTTTCTACTATGCCATTTACTCATTTTTCCAAAAATCCATATAAGAAAAAAGGTTAATACAGGAATTTTTTGACTTCTCACAGGTGTACATCCTTAAATGCATGTAATAGAATTACAGTAAAAAATAGATAAGAAGAGTCAGTATCGTTACTAATTAACAAGTAATGTAGCCAATGGTCAAACACGTGACTCCACTTCAGTACTTTAGTAATATACAATGTATAGGTGTTTGAAAACGTATTGAACCTGTACAGCCCCATGATGTAATCTTAATATCTAAACATTGACCTTCATTAATAGCGTTCATACTACCGTATACGCCGTCAAAATGATGGTCAACCCTTATATTTAGGTAAAGAAAAAGTGTTAAAATGCTATAGAAATGAAAATAAACAGTATAAGCGAGTTGCTACGATGGTTACTACGGTAGCCGTGGTTGCTAGGATAATATAGTTTCCACGAATCTGCATCGATATATAGATACATTTAGAAAATACGTAGTACATTGTACTAATATATCAAAAATGTGTATTCATTTATAACGGTCGTTATGTACACGCATTGACACACTGCTCTGAAAGTAACGCGGTTGGACGTCGCAAAAGGAAACCGCAATTTTCAACTTTACCGTCAAATAACTTTGAATGTGCATGGACAGAATAAGAAGTATGCCAGCATCCCTTTGTTGTTTGATCATATATACTGGATCCCGAACAGGTTTCATATTTCTTGATGTTGAAGAAACCAAACGCTGTCTGGCATCGAACAGTTATCTCGCTGAAGCGTGAACGGCGCCGTATACTTGAAACAGATATCAATCCTTGAAGATTCCTTGCACAATCAGTCTAAGCTTTCCTCTCGCCGATTAATAAATGTAGGGACACGGAGTTATATAAGTACTATGTGCTTATTTTCCAATCCTTTTGTTGTAGATAGCATGTGCTTTACTGCATTATATAATTGATTAAATAAAGACTAAACTAAACCTTGAAAATAAGAATTTGGTAGCAAAATTTTACAAGGTAACCAAGACTAGAGACAAAAATAAGTAGAGCTTAAATGAAGACAAGGTATATTTCCCATTTATTATATTAACAACTCCGCCATTAGAACTTTTATCAAAAATATTAAATCAAATCATTTACTAACAATGAACCGAAAGGTTTCGTGATTTTGGGCAGCTTTATTAAAAAGACATTTTTAAACCGAGGAAGGCAGGCTTGCAACGTGTTTGAATATCAACATGATACTTATACATAGTTCTGATGTTTGTTTGTGTTGTTTGTATTTGCATTTCTATTCATAATATGCAAAATGCCATAAAGTGGAAGATAATAAAGATAAAGAATACAAATAAAAAGCAGCTGTGCGAATTATATTGACATTATAGAGCTTGTTGTAAATCAAATGGGATGACTCTAGATCTAAACGGTTACAACTGTGTGTCTGCGTATATCTACTGTCATTGACAGGCACTCTCACAGACAGTATATCACGAGCTGTGAACTAAGGACAACTACAGAACGAAATAACCAGCGAAATGTCTAGGTACAAACTGACCTACTTTAACTTTCGAGGTAGAGCAGAACTTATTAGAATGACCCTTTGCGCTGCCGGACAGGACTTCGAAGATAACCGGATATCATATAAGGACTACTTAAAGATAAAAAGTGGTATGTTTTTTACAAAAATTGTCTTAACCATACAGCTTGTACCTCTAATATACCTTTAATACGACAAGTTTTCTCACACGATAAATCATGGAGTTTGTAATGCCATATCAAACATGTGATGATCGGTTATAACTTATATCAGAAGCATGATGATGTGTTTCACCTTACATCGATCACGTGGTAATTTGTAATAATTTAAATCCTACATAAATTATCAATGAATATAATTCATATTCAACTCCTCATGGTTGTTGGAATTACTATTAATCCATTAGTGAAATAGCATATGAAATACAATTATATTGAACAGGAATATTGATTGAATTTAATGTTGTAATTTATCACTGCTATGCAGTTGGCAAAAACATAATTCCTACAAAGTCCTTGTTATGGTTAATATAAAGAAAGAAAAAAACAAAGATATTCTGAGCAGCTACCTAGCGCTCTCACCCCTTCAGGGAATTAACTATTCGGAACCGCTTTATATATATTTATATTTTGTCTACCAGTATATTCTATGATGAGAATGTTTGTATTGACAGACTTACCCCAGAACCAAGTTCCGATATTGGAGTTTGATGGCCAAACTCTTCCACAAAGTTTGACGATTGTACGCTACCTCGCCAGAGAGTATGGTAAGGATGTGTTTTTTTCCTCTGGCAGATCCTGGCTATCTGTTTTACCTATGATATGGTAATAATCTCCATTGTGTGCTGAGAAGCTACTTTTCCCAAATGGATGGCAGGAATTGTATCCTTTGGTTGCTGTTGGGTAGTAATACTATACATAGACCGAGCAAAATGTACGCGTTTTCCTTTTTCCTTTCTGGTGGGCACAGATTAGCTACCCAGTGAAATGTAGGCTTTGTGTACTGTTCATTTGTGGTTGGTCGAATAATAGCTACCTTGCCCAGGAGTAAGTGTTGTCCTCTATAACCGATAACTCAGTTGTACCTGACCCGAGACAAGTGAAGCGTACTTTTCTTATTGGATGCCGGACTGGTACATGTTTTGGAACAGAGTGTACGGCAGTTGATATTTCCTCTATTTTGTGCTGTATTGGTATCCTTCCTGTGAGTTTTATCCCTTAGACTGGGTATTGTGTATGGCTGAGAGTTGTCTTTGTCTTCCACAATTAGACATTGGATTGATATTTTCCTTCTTTTAGTGCTTGACAGGTTTCCGGTCTGAGAGAGCGGTAAGCTAAGTCACCTTCTGTTCGTGCTGGATAGGTTTCCGCTACTAGCGAACTGTTAGCTAAGTCGCCTTTTTTTTAGTGCTAGATAGGTTTCTGGTCCTAGAGAACTGTTAGCTAAGTCACCTTATTTTAGTGCTCGACAGGTTTCCGGTCCGAGAGACCTGTAAGCTACATTTGTAAGTCACCTTCTGTTCGTGCTGGATAGGTTTCCGGTCCTAGAGAACTGTAAGCTAAGTCACCTTATGTTAGTGCTGGACAAGTTTCCGGTCCAAAAGAACTGTAAGCTAAATTACCTTCTTTTAGTACTTGACAGGTTTCCGGTCCGAGATACCTGTAAGCTAAGTCACCTTCTTTTAGTGTTGGTCAGGTTTCCGGTCCGAGAGAACTGTAAGCTAAATTACCTTCTTTTAGTGCCTGACAATTTTCCGGTTTGATATAACTATAAGCTAATTAACCTTTGTTATTGCTGGATTGGTTTCCGGTCCGAGAGAACTGTAAGCTAATTAACCTTATTTTAGTGCTGGACAAGTTTCTGGTCCGAGATAACTGTAAGCTTAATTACCTTCTTTTAGTACTTGACAGGTTTCCGGTCCGAGATACCTGTAAGCTAAGTCACCTTCTTTTAGTGTCGGTCAGGTTTCCGGTCCAAGAGAACTGTAAGCTAAATTACCTTCTTTTAGTGCCTGACAGGTTTCCGGTCCGAGATACCTGTAAGCTAAGTCACCTTATTTTAGTGCTTGACAGTGTTTCGGTCCGAGAGAACTGTAAGCTAAGTCAACTTTTGTTAGTGCTTGACAGGTTTCCGGTCCGAGAGAGCTGTAAGCTACGTTATCTTCTTTTTGTGCCTGACAAGTTTCCGGTCCGAGATAACTGTAAGCTAATTAACCTTTGTTAGTGCTGGATATGTTTCCGGTCCGAGATAACTGTAAGCTTATTAACCTTTGCTAGTGCTGGATAGGTTTTCGGTCCGGGAGAACTGTAAGCTAACTTCCCTTTGTTAGTGCTGGATAGGTTTCCGGCCCGGGAGAACTGTAAGCTAACTAACCTTTGTTAGTGCTGGATAGGTTTCCGGTCCGGGAGAACTGTAAGCTAACTAACCTTTGTTAGTGCTAAATAGTTTTCCGGTTTGAGAGAACTGTAAGGTACGACTCCTTCTTTTAGTGCTTGACAGGTTTCTGGTCCGAGGGAACTGGAAGCTAAGTCACCTTTTGTTAGTGCTAGATTTTCGCTTTTCATAAGTATAAACCGTTCTTTTTTTTCTATCATAAACTGATACTTATAACAATAGTGGTGCAACTCCTCTTTAAAGTCGATAACCAGTTTAATTGACACAAGGGTACCACTAATTTTGGAAAAAAATGAATTTCTTCATTTTATATGTCAAATTCGTGTACTTCTTTTCCCAAACGTATCTCGTTTTGAGTTCTCTGTCATTAATATAATTCCCATGCGTAAATACCCTGTTCGTACCATTTCTTGCATGTCCTAAGTCAGAAATGCGTGTGCATATCTGTCGCCATTTGGTCGTATGGTTATATTCCAATTCTAAAAGTGTTTGACTGCCCTTTTCGATAAAAGCAAGCATTTTTGCAATATTGCTAATAATATTCAACTACGATAAAGTAAAATCCTGTACATTTCATATGCGTTAATATTCTGTAATACATTTCAACGTTTGATTCGATCATGTTAGTGCCAGTGATATCACATTGTTTAATCCAACTATTTGATATTCTTTTCCAGGTCTTTATGGGAACAACAATCTTGAGTCGGCAACAGTAGATATAGTCCTTAACACATTTGCCGATACTTTTTTCGCTTAAGTCAAAGTGTTTTACGAAACGGATGAAACAATCAAAGTATGTACCATTTAAAGATATTGAAATTGAATGTTTTTCACTATCGACCATGCATTCTATGATGTCACTGTCTGTATAACATCGATTTAATTGGATTATTGTCTTTTTTACAGAAACAATTAGCAAAAACATTATCTGACACCGGTATGCCACGACTCATATCGATCTTTGGGAAAATCCTGCGTCAAAACAATGGCGGTGACGGATGGATAGTTGGAACTAAGGTAAGATTAATGTCTCCTCGTTAATAGAAACTTGCATTTGTGGTAATTAACGGCAGTTTAATTAACTGTGACCCTGACAAGATTACAGCTAAACTGTACAAGTTGTTAGCAATTGTTGCATGAATTGGCTGCATTGTTTCAAAGAAAACATGTTCGTTAACATCTGATTAGTACATGTACAATATAAACTGAATATACCTTAAGATAACATGATATCCATTCACAATGAATTCAATAATAAACTTCTAAAACTCATTGAATACGAAACTACAACACACACAATAGAACTAGGAATCGTTTTTATAAACTTATATTGACGTTTTTAAGGAGGATTTCGTTAAATAAATCTATTCAAAATATTAATGAAACCTAAGGGAAACTAAAATAAAAATGTCAAGAAGGGAAAAATATCATGTCTTTGAAAAATTGATTTACACTATTGAAGAAGATATGATAACTTCACTGTAGCCCTATCTATTCCTTTTAAGATGATGTGGTAATCATTCTGTTTTAGATGACAGTGGCAGACCTTGCCTTATACACTCTGTTCGATGATTTGCAAGGAAGTGCTGACCTTGCCAACAGTTTTCTGGCAGATGCAAAACTGAAGTCACATTTTGATAGAGTGAAACAATAAAAACGAATTGCAGACTGGCTTAAAAAACGGAACGTTAGATTACCCTGACCACGTCTATAATGGTTTGGAAAACTAATCAACGGTTATACACGAACAGGATACTAGGACACGTGACTTGTAAATGGTATATTGTACAACATAGATTCACGAGATGAGAATCGTTATAAAACATATTTTATTCACATCTTTCCTTCTTCAGCTTCGTAAACTTTCACAATACATAAATTAGCGTATACGCAGTGGGAAAAGGTTCTGCTGATTTATGATTGTAAATGGGTGACACCGGACTTCTTCTGTGTTTTACAGTTCAGCGAGATCATAGACCGATTAAAACTATTGCTTGGTTCGTTCAACATCTGGAAACATGTTGCATAAACAGCAAAGGGACGATGACAAACTTCTTATTCCATGGATACACATTCAAATTTCTTTCTCTGCAAGGTTAATAAAAGCTATTAAAAGGAAAAATAGTGTTGTTTACTATATATTTTCTTAATTTACTTATGTATCATTGTAAATTCACTGGTACTATATTAACCTAGCAACCACGGCTACTATAGTTACCATCGTAGCAACCAACTCCGACTGATGTTCCTTCATGAAGCATTTAAACAATGCTGTTTAAATTGACTTTCATTTTGACAGCGTATACGTTAAAATGAACGGAGTTGGCAACGAGCATATTCTTTGGATCGTCAATGCGAGTTTAGTAAGTAAGCGAGTTTAACTTTCTTTTCCTAATCATCTGCTATGTACAGTATTCAACATAACAAAAATCAAATAAGCCTTTGTCTCATTAGTTCCTTTAACAAGTCCTCATTATTTGTTTGAGTATTTAAATTCCAAACAGCATGCTCTTCTTTTAGATAACATGAAGGTTGTTTAACATGAAATGATTTTCACTTTAAAGTAAATTATTGTTTATTTTTATATACCCTTACCGACATAATTTGCCCAACATCTAATATAATGGAAATCGCTAAGTGATTCGAGTGATGTGTTTAAGCCGGACGAATATCACATGAACAAATATTGCCCAAATGTCGAGATATAAAAATCTTGTTTGTTCGGCTAGCCTTAAATTTACCATTTCGTCTCCATGTTAATTGCCTTTTGGGATTATTTTTGACTCTCCAGTTATTAAAACCCATGGATGTTTCATAGACCGGCATGCTTTGTTTGTGTCTATCTGTTTGATCATTACATTCACCTCCCAGAACAATTGAGCCTTGGTCGTACTCAACCAAACTCATCAAGTTTTATTTTATTTATATAAATATATATATATATATATATTTGTTTCTTTTTTTTATCAAATATTCAACGCTCGGACTATGAATCGCAATTTGAACAATTAGTGATCTAGCTTAACCTATACAACGTTGATATTAGATTGTTATTTATACAGGCATCCCTCTATTGTTAGATTTCTCAATGCAATGATACATATTTGCGAACTTAGAACCTTCGCACTCTTTATCATTCTTTATATCATTAATAAAGAGCGTCTCTTATTAAACAGCTATTTTTTTTAAAACACGCAGAAGTTTTCCTTAAATCTTTAAGCATTTGTGTATTGAGGGACGCAGCATATGAACTCCCGATATGTCTTTATGTTGTTTTGCAATTAAGTATTTTGTGTGGTCGATTTCTTTTCCTAGGTCCGATTTTTGGAAGAGATACTGGGTTGTGTTGGAGTCGTAGTCATAAATCTATCCAGAGACCTATGGTATGGGTCACTCTGGTCTAATGCTGACCTGCTTCTTTTAACTTGACTCGCAGTAGACCTCTTTTTCTTCAACTACGTCCCTGCTGTGCCTATATCATTTTCGTTTCCCATATGTTTTACTGCTTTGTTCTATGTCTACCTGTGCAGTCCTTCTATTTGTAAGCTGTCTCATCATCATCGATTTTTTTCTGAAGTATCGGAATATTCAAACTGCCTGTGATCTTCAACACCACAAAGAAACAAATCCATCCTTCTTGACAATTTACTGTTGCATGACATCCTCTTTACACTTAGTAACGACTCGCTTCCCTGTCTCACAGAGTTCGTCAGTTTATCAGATCATTATTGAAACATGCAAAACATTGTGTTTTTGTCTTTGCAGTATTTTTGATAGTTGGGGTATTTAAGAAGTTACTGCACACAATTTTTAGAATTATATTTTTGATATGATGATTTGTATGGCGAAAACGTGTTCTTTCCCCTATTTTAGAAACATGATATGCTGGTAATGATTAAATATCAAATACATATATACAAATAGGACAAATGTGCGCATACAAGGTGGTTACCATTTCAAAACTAGTACTTCATCAAACCTTTGCTGAGCTTACCTAAACCTAATCTTTTGTAAAATGGTTCTTGTAACTAAAATATAGCTTCAATAGAGGACTTAGAATTATACTGATTGAGCTGTTTTATTTATAAAGAATATCACAAAATGGTACAAATGATTTTGCAAAACAATAATAAAAAATAAATAATATACAACATTTCTATAGCGCCCTATATTATTTGTAAAATATAATCACACTTTGCTTAATAATAGTGTAAATACGTGGTTTACATACATGGATCAAATTCTAAACGATAAGTATACAACATGTAATTTTAAACTCAATTATTTTTATGCTACATATCCAACACATGAGGTTTTTTTTAAATTGAACACGCGATGATTGGTTACAATTTCAAACAAACACGTGATGATTGGTTAAAATTATCCGAGGGAACATTATGAATGGTTACAATTTATATTGAACACGCGATGATCGGTCACAATTTATATCCAAAATAAATGATAAAAATGACAATTGGAAAAGATTTATATTTAACGCCTGATGATGTTCAAATCAATATTCAACTAGTATTAAACTATCATGTGAAATCTTAAAATATTCAATAGGTTTGATCTGAAGCTAGTAAAATCAAACATAAGCCCATGTAAAAGTAAAAATAAACAAAACAAAAAGTGAGAAAAAAAATCTGAGTTACCAAGCGCTTCCGCCTCCTTAGAGGATGAACTGATATGAACCGTTATACACATCTAAATTATATCTTGTTTCTGTGTACTAGTACTTACTAAGATGATAATGCTTGTATTTACAGACTTGTCTCAGAACCAACTCCCTATACCGGAGTTTGATGGTCGAACTCTTCCTCAAAGTATGGCGATGTTACGCTACCTCGCCCGAGAGTACGGTAGGATTGTGTTCTTCTGTGTAACCAGCTTACCAATACTATAATACGAACGTGCAGTTTGTATTATAGTATTGGTAAGCTCGTTACCAATGGTCCCAAATGAACTGTATCCTCTCCTGGATGCTGGGCAGCTACATTGTTACTAGACCGAGAGAAAGAAAGAGCTTGTTTTCTTTCAGCAGGAGCTGAGTAGCTACCTAGTAGAATGTGTGATGGGGAATTACCTGTTAGTAGTCATAGACTAGATACCTTTACCAGGAGTAAAGATAATGGATACATCAGTTGCTACCTGACAGGAGAATATTGCAAGCTTTGTTTTCTCATTAGGTGCTGGATAGCATATTTGTCCAGTCAGAGAGGACGGCAATCAAGTAATCTTGTAGTTCAAGTCTGGCATAATGCAATTTTCATCTGTTTTTGGCCCCTTGCATCACCGATTAGTTTAACAGAGACGAAACAGTTGTATGATGTAGTGTTATCTGTTTGGCATACTGTATAAACCTCTGCGTGTTTTACATTCATAGTTTAATGTTCAGTCCTTATCTTTTCATCCCATTATAGTTCAAGAGAAAGTATGCATACATTTAGTCGTTGGGTTATATTCTTTTTTTAAAAGTTCTTGACTGTTTTTGCTCGATTACAGAGACGAACATCTGTCCCAATATAGACCTACAAAAGAAATGAAAGACATTTCAAAGTTTTACAAAATTTGACCACCTTAAAACATACATTATTAACTTTATCATAGTTGAATATAAGTAGCATTACGAGTGAAGATATAAACTCCAAACAGTTGCCTCAAATGACGTGGGTATTATGCATCAATCTTGTTTATATGAATGTTTTGTCGTCTCTAACTGTATAACATTGTTTTATATGGATTGCATGGCCTTTATGCCATTATGGCTTTATTGTATAAACTGTAGCAAATTAGAGGTCATAGCTATATGCCGGCATTTATGATATGTCATTATGATTAAGATGATGTTGGAATTCATGAATAAGAACAAGATCACATGATCCTCAAAGCATAGGGATACCGTAAATGACAACATATGGTCTGAGGAAACACAACCTATATGAGGCACCAACAATCTAAGACATAGCAAAGACGGCTTAAAGAATAGTTGACACTATTTCCCATTTTAACCCCGTTTTGCTGTGATAGGTTTCTCAATCAACAATTCATTTCTAAAGAGTTTTGGAGTTGCAAATAGATACTCCAAAACCATTTGTGCAATACTTTTGTGGAAATATCTGAAAGGTGAATTATTGGCTAGTGCGGGAACGGATGGATAGTTGGAACTAAGGTAAGACCACAATGTCTCCCCGTTTTTATATAAAAAAAAGAATACAGAAGTGTTAACAAAACCACAATTTGAACTCAGAATCGATCAAACTTGGGCATATTATGAACAAAGATATTATTGCCGTTGGCACCCTTGAAACAAAAGGTGTTCCGGAAGGGTAAGCGTCTTCTGCTTCATCGACGACTACCGCCTGCATATTCAGATCAAGTCCAGAACAATGTCACTTCCGCACATCGATAATCGTGTTGTGACAACAAAATCATACTACAAAGTAATGTGCATATTCAAAAACACCGAACCTCATTAACACAGAAATAGAATATTTCCCAATGACATCATAATGGCGACCATACAATTTGTCCATAGTGTTCATCCACCAGTATCGCCGTCAATAGTTTACTGTTATTATGGAGGCCATGATATTCGAAGCAAACTCCTGAAACCAAATATTCCGGGACTTGTTAACACCGTAGGTAAGGGTAGTTGGTCCAATGTGTGCTACTTTTAAGTAAGGGAAAGTTTACGATTGGAAAATAGAAAAAGTCCCGCCTATCGCACAGTATATTAGTAGACCATCCCGGTGGTCATCTTGTTACTTACGATCGAGGAATGCGGCTGAAGTAAACGAGTCTGCAGTGTCATGAATTCCAAGCTTATGTTGGTATATACATGTACAATCGACGTGGCCAATACATTTCTTGTGATTTAAAGATTTATCGTCGATATATCTTAATGTGAGATTGGAGGACATGCTACCGGTTCTGATAAGCTCATTTAGAAATGCAGCCTGATATAAAAACTCAGCCACAGTTGATACCCATACATACTAATGCATGCAGTCTGCTAAAACAATATTGTCATCGCACTCCTTCAATCAATAATCGACAATTATGGAGGCTAACCTCTTAACAGCACAAAATATTAAAAAATATTCGAGAGAGTTCAAAACTCCATTGTACAGTCTTAACGTTTTGATTGAAATACAAGCATTAATCTGTTATTAAAATGGAACTGTGAAAACCTCACAAATGCTGTCATAATGATACAATTATTTACGTTTTCATTGAATATCAATTTATCTTTCGAAACATGTCCCTTACCACATACTGTACCTGTAGTAATGTCAATTGTTAGTAATCTTTAAGGCCACTAGTTTGTTAGAAATATGAGAAGGATTAATATCAGTACACAGTTCTTGTTTCCTCATCATGTTTGCTTATGTGATTTGTATTATCTATGCCATGTTTTTCATTACTTGAATAAAACCAGTTTAAATCAATGCAATAATTACAATCTAATCTAAAACAAATTTGATTCGTACAGAGTTCGAACAGATTTATATAGATATATGTAACTTTTTACAGAAGTTTATTCCTTTAATTAAATATATGTTAAAATATAATTTAAATCGCATAAGAAATAAGAAATGACTATTTCATTATTTCTATGTGTAAGGAAACACATTTTCACACCGTGTTTTTATGTTTGAAGGTTTATTTTCTAGAGAAACCAAATTGTTAAATAAGTAGATATGAAAATTTATTAAAATACTTACTAGGTCTTCGACTTGTGAAATCAATATGTTACTTCAACTGAAAAACGATATCATAGGTTCACTGCTACCGTGAATATCGTATTCATTTCCAGATTTTGTTTTAATGTTTCTGGCCTTGCCTTACACACTCTGTTCGATGATTTGATCGGGGGTGCCTATGGTGCTGATCTTGCCAAAAGTTTCTTGACAGACAGGAAACTGAAGTCACATATTGGTAGAATGAAAACACAAAAACGAATCGCAGATTGGATTGAAAAACGTCCCAAAACAAATAGATAGATTGTCATAACTACGTTTAAAATTGCTCGTGGAAAAATGAATTTACAACGGTTTAAGAGTATACACAGACAGGACGAGTAACCGATAAAGGGTAGATTATACAACATAAACAGGATAGATATTGCTTTGTAATGGTATAATATCGTGAAGCTGTTGTTTTAGTAAAGTCTGTTAAGGATAAAGACTGATCTATAAATTCAATCTCACTAACAATTGAATGAAATGAATGTAATTTTGTTTTTATTGCTTTTCAAATTTTGAGATATACTGACATAGACATGATTACAAAGGAAACAAAGAAAGAATTATTTTGCGGGTGAGATATATCTACACACATATAACACCAGCAAGTCTGGCAATGAATATGTTCAATGAATGAAACAAGAAAATATGATGTGATTATAAATATATTGATGTGTTTTTATAACAAAAGAGATATAAACAACTGATAAAGTCCCAAGAGTGTAGTTATTTCTCTTTGATAGACCTGAAACTGAAACGTTGTTTTGTATTATTTCGCAAGCTTTGATAACATGACCAGCAGCAACTTTTCATTGGAAGCCATTTATTTCATATGTTCCAGGAAGCTTAAGCTGCGGTCTTTTTTTAACAAAGCCTCGAAGTTGCCAAACAAGCAGAATACTGCAATGTTGGCCACCGTCAGCTGTCAGGAAATGACAAACGTCATTCATTTAGTCTTCTGTCAATATTCATTTGTATATCATACAATACACAGCACATTATTTTAATCATTTCTTGTGTTGGGATCGTAGTCAGAAATCGATCCATAGACCTTTAGTATTGGCTCATATGGTCTACTGCTGAAATACATGTACTCCTCCCACCTCAACTTGCAGTCGACTTCTTCCTTCAAATACACCCCTCTGCACTTTAGGTGTTTCCGCTTCCGGTCTGTTCTTCTACTGTGTTAAGTGTCCTACGAATGCAGTTTGTCTCTTTAGTGACCGTATCAGTATCATCGGTTTTCTTTTCTGCAGTATCATAACATTCACACTGCCTGTGACCTTCAACAACACAAATATACAAGCTCATCCTTTCAGACCGTTTAATGTTACATGACCATCCTCTTTACACTCGATTGCCTGTGTCACACATTCGTTAGTTTATCATATCATCATATGTCTCGGTAATTTTTCGGTTGGGGGTTACAGGTGAATACCTTTTAAATTAAAAACCTTCCCTCGTAATGCTATACCGTTTCTCAAAGGGGAAAGGTTTACCTAAATACTGTCAACGCCAAAATACAACTATTTTCCGTTCTAGGAATAACCCGAATATTTTCCCCTGGATTGACCTTGCTGAAAATACACTGTAATTTATGCGTTGGAGGTTTAATTTTTACCGTGTCATAAAACTCATAAATAACTTGCCCGATCGAAATTTAGGTTTTGCCTGAACATTTCCCTCCGGATAATTATGTATCCTTGCGTCCACAGCAGCTGGGACAAGTGGTTTGGATACCTGTGTAATGTTTTCTGAAATTCTTGCCTTCTATTTTGCAGATCAAATAATTTCGGGCCAAAAAGACGAAATAAAAAGCGTAAAAAGTTACTAATTCTCGTCTTTCCGGTTCGGAAAACGAAACAACGAAATGGAGCAGCCAACGTATAGTATAAAACTCTCAACATTTATGGGTATACAAGTTGTCTTATGATGTATTATACTTTCTAAATGCGTTCATTATAACAGTTATTACACCATTTACGTCGAAACAAAGCTTGTTTTCTCGAAAATAACAGTTATAAGATTCATGGTTTGTTCAGTGCATATGAAGACTGAACCAGTCTTATTTTTAACAATAAAAACACCATGCATTATCTAAATAACAGTCATATCATTCTAAATGTTCGTTCAAAAGATGTATACATACATGTATATTATCGTCAAATATGTGGTATATGTATGACATTAATAATGCATACATAAAAGTGCATCTGTGCTATATTAATATAATTTATTGTTATGAAAACAATAAATGATCTATCCCATAAAACATAATGATCCTGGTTCAATCTTGTTGGAATATATGGGGTCGTTTCATATTTTTATCTGAGCCTCTCCCAAGTACAAACAGATAAAACACACTAACGGGTTGGGGCTACATGTATGTTTAATGAACTATCGTTCTCCTAGTCACTCGTTTGATTAATTTGATCATTTTTGTAATAAATCGTGTAGCGTTTTTTACAGAAAGTATTTGGATACAATGTACAACTTTATGTTTCTCCATCAAAGGAATTACCAGTACTATATATCATAGAACCGGCACGGTAAATATATTTGCATATGAACAATGAACCACCTGCAGCAGACGTTAATGCAAAATGGCACATTTACAACTTTAAGCATAATTTTTTGAAAGAGGAATTCTGTTTTTGAATTATCTAAACGTAATTACAAGATATTACAAATAAAGTTTCACTCCATGTTTTTCGTTTAAAGGTTTGGTTTCTAAAGAAACTAACATGCTGCATTAACAGAAATATAATAATTAAACGAAATTAAGTTTTGCAAAATCAAAATTCACGAACATTGAAAAAGATATCATAGGTTCACTGCTACCGTGTATCTATTCATTTTCATATAACGTTGTGATATTTCTGTTTTAGATGGCGGTGGCAGACCCTGCCTTATGCACTCTGTTTAGTGATTTGACCGAGGGAGCCTATGGTGCTGACCTTGCCAAAAGCTTCCTCGCAGATGACAACCTAACGTCTCATTTCGATAGAGAAAAAAACCCACAAATCTCAGATTGGATTGAAAAACTTCCGAAAACGACAAGAAAGATTACATTAATTATTTCCCTCGAAGAAACCAAATAGGTATATATATCTAAATATATTTATTGAAAAAGTTGTATTCACAAGAAGAGTATTACTTTGTAACATATCATTATCTCGGATGTTTTAACAAACAGTATAAAGGACAGCAGTAGTATTCAGTAAATTGGATGTAAATAAAACTTTAATGTAAGGACAGTCGTTATTTTGTGTGACATATTGACATCGATAGATCATATGGGCGACACAAAAGTTGCCTATTTGTGGTGATGTTAACCAATAGGCATTTTACTGACAAACCACATCAGCAATTTCAGCAATGCATTTTTATAGAAGAAATATATGTACTGTGATGATATATGCGTTATAATTTGTTATTAATGACACAAAACATATATTATCTAACGAATTTATGAAAGAATAAAGAAACAAAGACTGATAAGTCATAGAAGAGCATTAATATCCCTGTGTGGAGTACAACCCTGAACTAAAAAGCGTTGTTGGGCCGTTTGGCGATCCAAGCTTTGATGGCATGATTAGCAGCAACTTTTTCACTGTGAGCTATCAGTTTGGCATCCTCAAGGCCTTAGCTGCGGTTTTGTCAAACAGACTCTCAGCGTTAGCAAATATGCAGAATACTACAATGTCGGCCACCGTCAGCTGTTTGGGAAGTGAACAAACGTGATTCAATTAATCTTCTGCCTGTATGTATCATACTACATACATATGTACATATGTTTGTTTACATTTATATTGCATTTTAAATATGCCGATACCTCACAATATATTAATACTACACTTCTGGTGATTTTGAATAAAATTAAATGCATATTATAATATACAACACACGTCAATACGTAAGGCCACATAGATGGTAAGAGTTTAATCATATGGATAACGGGAGTCGAACAGGCACTGGAATCTATGGTGGCATATTTATGGTAATATAATTAGAAATGTTGATCAAAGTTCCCATGGTAAGAAACATTTTGGCAAGTGGTGTTGTACATAATATCACTTTTATTTATTAACTTGTCAACAGGTGACCATGATACGATTCCACACATTTCCCTGCCCTCAGTTAATTTTAGTCGAAATAATCAAGACGCCATTATTATCACGCTAAATCGACTTGTCATGATAATGATCAAGATAGCGAGATAGTTTTAATGAGAAGCAATAATTGCAGGAATATGCCACTATAGGAATAACCACATGGAACTCACACACCAATAGGAGGCGTATAACATTTGAAATGAATTCTGATTACTATTATGAACTAATGCTACTTAAATAGGGAAAGAATAAACTATCTAAGGCCTTACCTTGGATCCGACGAACCAGCCGCTGTTCTCTTTGTTGTCGCTCAATATTTTGTTCATAATTTTCACAAATTTAGGAACAACCTTCTCCTCAAACACCTTTCTAAGTTCTTTCTGTGATAAAGATAACGCAAAAGGTACGTGCTGATTTGTGTTAGAAGTTTAAATGAGAAATCGGAAATTATAGAAAGATAAAATTAAACAAAACATACGATATACTACACAGGTAAAAGGGGGCCAATATCTATCACAAGTAACCAAACAAACACACAAGAATATCTAATACTATTGGAAAACAGGAACAATATTTGCTTAAACACAAAAAGAGATGACAATGTTTAGAATACACAGCAAACGAAGAATAACAATATTATAGTAAACACAAAATACAACATAAGCATATGACTTGCAAACGAAGATGACAATATTTATATAAACGGCAAGGACAATTTTTTGCATAAATAGCAAACGAACACGACAATATTTGCAAAAAGGGCAAAACAACGTTCAAGGACAATAGTTTGCTTAAACACCAAAAAAGGACGACAAAATCGAAGAAAACGATATCTTACTCTTACAAACAAATACAGATGTCATTATCTGACACACACTGCAAGCAAAGGCGACAGAGTTAAACGTAAAAAATAAACAAAAACGATTTTTTTATTTGAATTATTAGAACAAAATAAGCATAGTTGAAACTATAAAATTGTATTTATATAAGCAATTGCCTGTTACCGAAGGGGTTGTATCTACTTTTTATTACTAATGTTAGGTAAAACTTCCATTGATAAATATATATTAAGGTATGACAACAAGAGAGGCATTTCTACTTGTTGCTGTTTAGATATTACCTTCTTTCCAGGTCCTGCTCCATGTAAGGTTTAATCATTTCGGTAAAAAAAGTCTTCATAAGTAGACATGATTGTATCCACCATTGTCATGTTCTTGGTACCTTCACCATGCATATCTACAGAACCATAGCAAACACAATTAATATAATTTTCATGTTGGAAAATACACAAAGACAATCATTTTATCACCTTAACAACTTCTTCGTAAAGTCATTTGATATCGTCCTATGCCTGATATATTAAACATGTTCAAAAGAGGACGCTCTTAAAAATAATAATTTACATAAGTCAATTGTTTGTAGACAAACGTTTTAGTTAAATTAATTAGATGTCTAAGGCATACTATAGTTATTTGCAATAACAATATATACTTACCATATTCTCTGGCAATATATCGTAAGATGGCAGTGCTTTGTGCAATCATATGTCCGTCTACAGACAATATAGGCACTGCAACTTGCGGCATATTTGAAAATAATACGGAGAAAACAACTGGTTATTTTACCAAAAAATCTTGCCGATAGATTGATTGATTGATTAAACATAGAATAGAACGAAAACAACTTATTGTTCGTAGTTTCATGACGGACGTATATATATATAAATATATATACCACATCGGCTTTAATGATAAAATATTTTATAATAGGGGAAGATATTGCACGCAGGGAAGTTTTGCCCAATGCAATATTCGTCCTTTAGTTGGTTCTTTATAGTTTACCCTTTACGCTGAAGGCGATATTGGCCATATTTACATCCTACGATCGCAAAAGCAATACTATGTATGTAAAATGTAAAAAAAAAGGTTCAGCTATGTTCATTAAAATACCCCTTTAGAGCGGTTGAGGTAACTCAAACATAACTGTGAAAAACATCATAAGTAATAATCAACGGCTATGTTATCCTTCTGTTACAAATTAATCATATTTTGCAACAAACCAAATATCCATTCAATAATTTATTTAGTCGTTCATTTGTTTATTTATTTTAAAGCTAGATTTCTCGAGGTATTTTTATTAGCTTTGTTATCTTACAACAGAAATAAATAAAACTCGTTTTTATATGTATAATTATATATATATATATTACAGCCTAATTTTCTATTTAACAACTATAAGGGTAATAATTTTAATAAAACTCCTTCTTGAAGACGAAAAGAACAGGGGATATTTGTTTCTAAACAGGACATTTTTATTCCAAATGTACAAAAAAATGGTAAAAATGATGAACCATACCAAGCTGTTTCAACCTCCTAGGACGCATCGGTTTATGATAGGGGCCAAAAAGCTGGACATCCAAATTGGTCTAAATTGTTGTTGAATTATAAAGGGGGTATATGAAACCCCTAAACTATATGTAGTTCAAACATTAGAGGAGAACCTGTTAATTTCAAATAAATAATGAGTAAAACGTGTATATCATTAACCTTGCCACTATTCGGGAGATAACTGTAGCCATCAAGGTAACGGCAAACATCGGGGACTAAGAAGTCTAAAAGCAAAGTATCGTGATAGATAGCCATCAAGGTAACGGCAAACATCGGGGACTAAGAAGTCTAAAAGCAAAGTATCGTGATAGATAGCCATCAAGGTAACGGCAAACATCGGGGACTAAGAAGTCTAAAAGCAAAGTATCGTGATAGATAGCCATCAAGGTAACGGCAAACATCGGGGACTAAGAAGTCTAAAAGCAAAGTATCGTGATAGATAGCCATCAAGGTAACGGCAAACATCGGGGACTAAGAAGTCTAAAAGCAAAGTATCGTGATAGATAGCCATCAAGGTAACGGCAAACATCGGGGACTAAGAAGTCTAAAAGCAAAGTATCGTGATAGATAGCCATCAAGGTAACGGCAAACATCGGGGACTAAGAAGTCTAAAAGCAAAGTATCGTGATAGATAGCCATCAAGGTAACGGCAAACATCGGGGACTAAGAAGTCTAAAAGCAAAGTATCGTGATAGATAGCCATCAAGGTAACGGCAAACATCGGGGACTAAGAAGTCTAAAAGCAAAGTATCGTGATAGATAGCCATCAAGGTAACGGCAAACATCGGGGACTAAGAAGTCTAAAAGCAAAGTATCGTGATAGATAGCCATCAAGGTAACGGCAAACATCGGGGACTAAGAAGTCTAAAAGCAAAGTATCGTGATAGATAGCCATCAAGGTAACGGCAAACATCGGGGACTAAGAAGTCTAAAAGCAAAGTATCGTGATAGATAGCCATCAAGGTAACGGCAAACATCGGGGACTAAGAAGTCTAAAAGCAAAGTATCGTGATAGATAGCCATCAAGGTAACGGCAAACATCGGGGACTAAGAAGTCTAAAAGCAAAGTATCGTGATAGATAGCCATCAAGGTAACGGCAAACATCGGGGACTAAGAAGTCTAAAAGCAAAGTATCGTGATAGATAGCCATCAAGGTAACGGCAAACATCGGGGACTAAGAAGTCTAAAAGCAAAGTATCGTGATAGATAGCCATCAAGG
This sequence comes from Mizuhopecten yessoensis, assembly GCF_002113885.1. Lineage (NCBI taxonomy): Eukaryota > Metazoa > Mollusca > Bivalvia > Pectinida > Pectinidae > Mizuhopecten > Mizuhopecten yessoensis. The sequence goes on from NW_018408893.1 coordinate 565,576, forward strand.
TAACGGCAAACATCGGGGACTAAGAAGTCTAAAAGCAAAGTATCGTGATAGATAGCCATCAAGGTAACGGCAAACATCGGGGACTAAGAAGTCTAAAAGCAAAGTATCGTGATAGATAGCCATCAAGGTAACGGCAAACATCGGGGACTAAGAAGTCTAAAAGCAAAGTATCGTGATAGATAGCCATCAAGGTAACGGCAAACATCGGGGACTAAGAAGTCTAAAAGCAAAGTATCGTGATAGATAGCCATCAAGGTAACGGCAAACATCGGGGACTAAGAAGTCTAAAAGCAAAGTATCGTGATAGATAGCCATCAAGGTAACGGCAAACATCGGGGACTAAGAAGTCTAAAAGCAAAGTATCGTGATAGATAGCCATCAAGGTAACGGCAAACATCGGGGACTAAGAAGTCTAAAAGCAAAGTATCGTGATAGATAGCCATCAAGGTAACGGCAAACATCGGGGACTAAGAAGTCTAAAAGCAAAGTATCGTGATAGATAGCCATCAAGGTAACGGCAAACATCGGGGACTAAGAAGTCTAAAAGCAAAGTATCGTGATAGATAGCCATCAAGGTAACGGCAAACATCGGGGACTAAGAAGTCTAAAAGCAAAGTATCGTGATAGATAGCCATCAAGGTAACGGCAAACATCGGGGACTAAGAAGTCTAAAAGCAAAGTATCGTGATAGATAGCCATCAAGGTAACGGCAAACATCGGGGACTAAGAAGTCTAAAAGCAAAGTATCGTGATAGATAGCCATCAAGGTAACGGCAAACATCGGGGACTAAGAAGTCTAAAAGCAAAGTATCGTGATAGATAGCCATCAAGGTAACGGCAAACATCGGGGACTAAGAAGTCTAAAAGCAAAGTATCGTGATAGATAGCCATCAAGGTAACGGCAAACATCGGGGACTAAGAAGTCTAAAAGCAAAGTATCGTGATAGATAGCCATCAAGGTAACGGCAAACATCGGGGACTAAGAAGTCTAAAAGCAAAGTATCGTGATAGATAGCCATCAAGGTAACGGCAAACATCGGGGACTAAGAAGTCTAAAAGCAAAGTATCGTGATAGATAGCCATCAAGATAACGGCAAACATCGGGGACTAAGAAGTCTAAAAGCAAAGTATCGTGATAGATAGCCATCAAGATAACGGCAAACATCGGGGACTAAGAAGTCTAACAGCAAAGTATCGTGATAGATAGCCATCAAGATAACGGCAAACATCGGGGACTAAGAAGTCTATAAGCAAAGTATCGTGGTAGATTACCGTTACACAAACGCATATGATTCAATTTCAATTTCAACAAATTTTATTGACAGTATAAGCAATAGTCAATAGGATCAGACAGCAGACATAGCCTATCTAAGTCCTCTCCTTGAGGTGACAACAGGTGGTAAGAAACACAGACATATATTTATACATTGATATGATGATTGGAATAAGGGGAAGTAACTCCTTGATGTAATCAGACTTGTTCAGTATTCTTGCGATATAGTAACCCTTTCACTAGGGATAATTAATTTGAGATAATTACTAGACTATTATCTTCAGTGAATAATATCAAGTATTAGACAATGCGTTACTGGTATTCATATAAGGTTAACTGTTGAGTATAAATATTTGGTGATATTGGATGTATTCCCCCCAACAGATACAGGCCATACAGTCCATACACTGTTGAGGATCAAAAGCCAATTTCAGCAAATAGATATATAATTTGTAAGTAGGGCTACACCAACTCAAACACTTGTCCAGCAGCAGCAAGTGCTAACCTGGTGGGTTCTGCCCTTCCGCGGAAGGGGTCGAGTACTGTATTGTTAGTGGAAGAAAAGCGGAAATATGTACTAATCTATAGCAAAACACATTAAGGTCAAATAACACGCTTGGTTTCACTCACATTGGCCATATTTTTTATAATAGGTCTCATCTCACCCTTAAGGTTAGGGCCCCCATGATTACCGTTGTGTGGAGCATTCATGTTTTTATTTTAAATCAATATCACAATGTCTATTGAGGAAGGAATAAATAAATCACGTGGCTTTCAGAAGTACTTATACAGTTAGGGTATCTAGAACTTAAAGACTCTCAGACTACCCTTTCATTGCTTCGAGACAAGTATGACCATACTTCTGTTAATGAAATGTGTTTCTTCATCAAGATAATTTCCAAAACAATTTTGAGATCAGAGATACAAAAATATCACACAGTTAATATGTTAGCGCTGTTTAATTTATTGAGATATTTTGTAAAATTGAAAATGTGAAAAGACTATTCCAGGAATGAAAAAAAGAGAACAAAAACACGGCTACCCGAATAATTACTTAAATTCCAGACAATGCGCATTGTCCGTTTTGACGTCATGATAGCCCTGTCATTTCGTTATTTTAATGTCGTCTCAATACAGCCCCTCTCTCTCTCTCTTATTTATAGCCTTGTTTGCTGGAAGATGGACTATAATACCGCAGAAAGATCAAACCGAATATGTTATTGGTTAATTAATGAATAACAGTTATGCACTAAATATCAAAATAATAACCGCTCGGCTACCGCAGGCCTGGGAATGGGAATGAAAGAAGTAGGGTGCATCATTGAAGTGAAAGATAAAGTATGATGAAATATTAGGAAAAAGGGACGCATGAAGAAAAATTAGAATGAAAGATGTAAGATGAAATATTTTGACAAGTAATGAGTATGCAAGACGTCCTACGCGAGGACAACAGAGTGTATGGAAAGCTGAAAGCTTGCAGCTCCAATATACATTTTTGTTAAAACACACACAAAATTAAGAAAGATAATATTCAGCCGTCTCCTGAATTAAAGCTGTTGTTCATTCTTCAAGAGAAGAGAATTCTCTATGTAAAGCCCATGCTTAGGTCATTTTTTGGATACAGATATACACACACTACTTTTACTTATTGATAAATAATAGATAACTGGTTTTCTAATGTTTTCCAACTGGCATCTGTTTGTTTCCTTGACTGAAAGTATGATTCCCGTCAACACAATGTAATTGTTTCTTTGAATGCAGTGTGTTTGGTTCTTCGAATATTCTGTGTTCGTTCTGAAAAAATAGCATCTGATTTTTGAGAACACAACGTATTAGTTTTCTGTGAATACAATTAGTTTGTGATTACCATTGGCTGAATTTTCTTCTATGAATACAGTGTGACTGCTTTCTTTGAATTCTATGTTATTGTATCTATCTGTATGCATGTTCACTATAACACTGTTTTGGTAATGTAATTTTACCTTACTTAGCTTTTGAAGGAGATTTTTGATCAGATGGATTTTAATTCCCAGAGGTTTTCTTATTACACAGTATGACTACAAAACTTTAACTGGATAATACGATGGATTTGACGGCATATCTATAGAGGTCCAAAACGATTGATGGTTGGTTATCATGTTTATCTCTGTCGTGTTAGTTCATTTTCAAATTGTATAAAGACACGAGGTTAACCGAATGTTATTTGCAATTTAAAAATTGACTTACGAGAGTTGGATAAACAAATTAGGGACCTTTTTCTTCGTTCAGATATAATGTCTAAAAAAACATGTTTCTCATGGTATTATAATCTTCCCGTTTCCGATTCGGGAAACAATCGCCATGAACTATGACGTCACGATGGAAGATGACGTCGCAAAGCCTTGTTACTTGACGTCATAATGAAAAGATTGACCAATGATCTGACGTTCGGGATGTTACCCAGTGGTACCCAAAAAGGTTTACCAACTCCTAGCAGGTTTATCCAATGAGTCGAAAGTTAGAAAAACCTAAGGCAGTTGTAGGAGAAAGAGAAGTCACACAGACAAAATAACACATTTGTCATATATTATTTTCATAAGACAATTGACATGTCTCCTTGTACTGTTAGCAGTTCTTTGTTAAGAGCATATGCATGCAATAGGTATGTCCTCTTGCTTAAGAGAATATAACGAAGTTCGTTATAGTAGATCTTTCAGTCGCGTATTAATGTGGTGGGTTTATGAAGCGTTAAAACATTTAATATCGATATGATGATCACCTACTCATTAAGCATTGATTTTAACCCGCTCTTTCATTGGTTTATGTTGACAGAGAAAAAAGAATTGATAACGTCATACACAAAGTAATACTTTTTTTTTACAAATATGTAGTCACAGGTAACACCTGTATAATCATCGGCAACCACGTCTTTTAACATTGGAACTTCGCGGTTTATTTAGAGTGCACTTCAGTTTTCGGTCTATACATCGATAGACAATCTATTATCTAGTCTTATCCTTTAATAAACGAAATTAATTATTGACCTACGTTAATGTGATACGCTAAGGTTTTTTATGAATGCATTGAATGTTTGGCTTGTAAAACTAATACGTGTATGGCTATACAACCTATATATTCTTTAAACTATTCAACAGCTGTTCTTTTGTATAATGACATATGTTGACGACGATGTGTCACACATGATGAAGGTAATATTGATAACGGATATCCCCTCGTTGGCATGCTGATCTATATTGCCGTAAATTTTACCTAAAATCTCAACCTAATTTATGTTACAGAAAAATAAAAGCATTACCATTTTTATGCTTTTCTGATGATTTATTAGTATAGCTTATAAGATTTCAATCATTTTAATCAATTCAATTAGAAATATATGACAAGTTCTCTAAAATTGAAAAAACATTCACAACTTGAAATTGAATTTGAGGTCATCATGAAAGTCGCCTTCCTTTTAGTATTTGAGGTTTAGTCAATTAGATACTAAGTGTGCTCGAATGATCGAGTTTTGACTTAAGTTTATTGTGAAATATTTACATGTCTTCCTTCTCAGCTTAGTAAAGTCTGACTGCGTATAAATAAGCGTATACACAGTAAAAAAAAGACTCGGCGAATTGATACTTGTTTCAAATATGGCGCCGTTCGGGCTTCAGCGAGATAACAGCCCGAGGACAACCATTGTTTGGTTCCTTCACCATCTAGATATATTGAACAAATTGAGTATTCATAATGTTTAACTCTACAACAAAAGGATGCTGACAAAATGCCATGGATGCACATCCAAACATCGGTAACGTAAACGATGGCGGCTTCGTTCTGAAACATTCGGTCGGCCGTGTCAGTCCATGCGAAATGTGTCAATGCGCGTATATGACGATCGTTGTAAATGAATTCAAATCTTGCATTACTTAACTTAAAATTTAAAAGCTATGAAAGGAAGAAAAATAGTGTTGTTCATTGTGGATTTTTCTAAATACCACATATCGATGTTGATTAACTGGGACTATGTTATGCGAGCAACCACAGCAACCGTAGTTACCATCGTAGCAACCCGCTTCGACTGTTTTTTCCTGCATATAATACAATTTAAACACTTTTGGGATGTTAATATAAGGATTGAACTGCATTTTGACGGCGTTGCTAACTGCGTTCATACTACCGTATACGCTGACAAAAAGTTTAATCCTTAAATATAACATCAAATATGAAAGTGTTAACATACTAGTTAGAATGAGTGTTGGTTCAATTGGTACAATACAGCCATACTTTTCCAATATAAGTAATATGCTATATAAACGACTTGACTTATATTCTCCTTTCTGACATATCAGCCCAGACGAATAATGAGTTATTCCCCTTGTTCCGTGTTGAACGTTTTGGATTTGATGATTACAGAAGCTATTTATTTCTTTGCACAAGATTACACAAGATAACAATTTGTCTAATTTCTCAATTAAAACCTCTATGGATTTATAAGTGTTCTAATTTCTCAATTAAAACCTCTCTAGATTTTTGAATGTTTATAAAGGTTATTTTTTCATTTTTTTGATATGGTACCTGACATCACCCATCGTTACGATAACAGCCCTCGGGCCTTCACCTTTGGACTGATATCAAGGTGTCTGGTGGATACAGAATATGCCATAAAATTAGTAAACTCAGGACTTCTTCATTTTTGACTTTCAAATAGATAATAAAAGACATTGTCAATGACATGTATGAAGCTAGAAACCATTTGTTATCATCATCATGTCCTGATTTTACAACAATGGAGCTTCAGTGTCTGGCAAATTTACAATTTAGGTCAGAAGGGCATTGGTCTTTGGTGACTTATTAATCTGAATTACAGAAGTAAGAGGAATAGGGACCTAAGATTTTGTTGCAGCTATATTAAGACCTAAACTGAGGAAGCTCACTGTGCCGGGAAGTTCATTTATAGATTCATAAAACTACACCGTCGGATGTTTGCTAGAGCATGACGTTAACCTCGGGCTTATGGAGAAAGAGGTTCTATGACTACGAACAAGTTTGATAGATCGAAATGGTGCGTGATGTCGAGATGGTGTAACTCGAAGGAGAATGCATCGTTTGTGCATACATGTATCTGAAGTTTCTAAAAGAAAAATTATTAATAAATCTAACGGTCACAAGCATTATTGTACATCAACTAGAAATGTAGGTTTTGATACGATGAAGTAAGGTTGGTCAATTTTTTCGACATCTTTTATCATTAGGGTTGCATTTTGACCGAGAGTATAATAGTTCTTATACATATGTAGTTGTAACTAAATGTCGGGTCCCTGAGGTAGGAGGTTCCCTCTATTTTAAACCGCTTTGCTCGTGTCCTTGTCTATCAAATTTGATTAGTGACTAAGTTTTTATGTTCACACTGTGTTATAAGCCTAACCTAATGGCTTATAGACATTTATTTAATCAGACAACAATGGTAGATCTCTCTACATACTCGGTTACACTTCTAACACTCAAAGCGTAATGGGGGACCTCGTTAGTAAGATTTATCGGACCACCATGTTCCACTACACTCTCGTGTATAACTTCATTCACCTACAGGGTTGTTCATTGGGGGGAATTTAGCTGGACGTTTTACACAAAATTGACAGCCTTCTCCATATCATGTTACAGACTAAACGCGTTCCTATATACCTCACAGTTTTGTGGAGAGAGAAAAAATGAAGAATTTTAAGACATTTGAAACCAGTGAGCTTCAAATAAGTTCAGGTAATCATTAAATACTGCTTATAGCTCCCAGCACGGAACAGGCCTAAAGACAGGTTTCTGAACACGATGGTAAAGTAGGTAGTTTAAAAACATCAACACAGTATTACTCTGTATTATAGACATGATAGTCATTCACCATAGCAGGTCAAATTTAAATCTAGACCTCCAAATCCATAGAACATATTGTTGAAATATTTTTACACATGTTATCAGTGTGACCTTGAACTATTTCAATGACAGTTGTTTAAAAACATCTGATAGCCCCTTGCTACATTATGCTACAGAACAAATAACATTTCTGTATCGCACGATATTTATACACACCATCTGATAAGCTCACACCCTACGGAAGCTAATTCATGATCAGTTACTGATACATTCGTCATGGTCATGTATTGTGGCAATGATCTTTAAATTTTGACGCAACAACTTTGTAATATGCTGAAGCATGTAATATACTACCTGTTTAACAGGTTCAGTATCTAAATTTAATCTTCTCCGGATTGTAAACAAGGAGACAATTTCCATATGAGGCTCATTTTTCACCTTAGATCTATGAAAGGTATATGCCTGTGTGTACACGCCTGTTTATACACAAGCAGTGGAAATTCCCCACGATAGAAAAGGTGAAAAATAGTAACGATCGTTCTAGTACGATCGATCGAATAATGGTTGTTTACACAAAAAGGACAGGAGAGGTGCCCGTTACATTTACTCACCTGCTCTGATAATGATTATATTGGAGATATGGTGTTTCCTTTAAGTACATATAGATACAAGATTTAAACATCAAAGTACAACATTATATACCCATAAGGCAGATGAGTTTAATTAGCTATTATTTTTTACATCGAATCCCTATATATCATGGTTTTGTATTATTGTTACAGCTATAACTACATCAAAACGTTATGTACAAATGAAAAATATGTTTTAATCATGTAATTAGAAAGATAAGAAATATACATACAAGAGTCACACTGCTTGTGCAGTCAATTAATCAATGACAATCATATTGTACATGAATTGTTTTGGTGGTTTAGGTGATGAGCTCTGCATTAATTATATTGACATTTGACATATATATCATTTGAACTCAAAGTTTTAAGTCTAAAATAGAAATTGGTGATGGCCCGTCGTTGCATATTGCAAGCTTACATATCATGGTGCACTTACACCAACACCCATTCATTACCCAGTTGTTTGTTATTAAAATCAAGCTTTCCGGTCTAGAAGTTACCCAGCTGCATCTACGTGTGTGAACATCGTTTGCCACATATAAGAAGGCACTACATACGATGGCCGATAGCGGCCGACAGAACACTCGTATTAGTAAAAAGTGTTCTGTCTGTCCTCCCCCAATGTTTATTTTGTGAAAGTAAAATGAGTAAACTGCCATGCATGAATTGACAAAGTGTCATGACAGTTTACACTTTTAACAAAATGTGTAAAATGCCCACTTTTAATTTGACAAACTGTCAGACAAAACACTTTTTACTAACATGAGTGTTCTGTCAGCCGCCATCGGCCATCGTAACTACAACACCCAGACGTCAAGACATTATTTTACACGTTACTACTACCAAGTCGGAGAGACGAACAATTTGCAACATGCCCTCCTACAAAGTAACGTATTTCAATGCTAGGGGAAGAGCCGAGTTGACAAGATTGGCATTGGCTGCTGGAGGATTTGGATTTTAGGATGTCAGACTGGATTCAGATCAATGGGCGGCTATGAAACCAAGTAAGGAGTCAATAAACAAAATGGCTTTCCAACACTCGAAAAACCGGTTCTGACCGGTTTACACTGAAAAGAGATAGCGTCTAAGTATCATTCAAGATGTGGTTTTCTAGTAATTTTATATTATCAGTATGTGTCTTTAGTCATTTTGTATATAATTATCATAAAGAATTTTATGATAAAAGTGCTAAATTTGAACTTTGATTTAATATTATCATTATATTCGTTTTTTGGCGTATTTTAACCTATAAACTTTCATTCAATCTATACCATCGTGAGACATAAATATAATTAATATTCTGGAACGATATGTGTAAATTGTTTCTCCTGAACTTGTGTAAATTTAGATAAGTTCCATTTATGAAGCTTTTCCTTTAAAGTCGGCATGTGTCAATTGTTGTCAGATTAATTCATGCATTTACTTTGTCCATCTTATACCATATATATTTCAACTTAATTATATTACGTAACAGGATTAACTTGTCATACCAGATCGGACCCTGCATTCAGTCTCCGACAAAGGAAAGCTAAATTGGCTTACCTGGTCGGGGGACGGCCGAAGTCTGAAAAGGCCGATTGCTATGAATGACAGATGTCATTCAAACTAATTACTTAATTGCTTTTGTATAAATGTACTTAGGACACGATTACGATTTGTAACAGCAGTTAGGAGCTCGGCATCGGACTGTAAGGGTGTGTTTTTGGATACTCCAGAAATCATCCACCGACATAGAGAAAGTTATTTTAATAAATTTATATTTGGACCATACAACATCTCCAGAACTTTTACTTTTCAAATTGTATAACAACACCCCACAAAAGTGTTATTATATATAATACTGAGTTGGTGAGAATATTGTATCGTTACGTCAAACAGTTATGCTATATTGTTTGATATCCTATGATCTGTCAATAAACTAGTAAGTAAACCTGAGGTGACGTCATTTACACAATATTGTTATAGTTTAAGTAATCGTTTATTGTATCTATTCTGTGGTCTGTCGGTAACGTATGGGGTTATCTTGAGCACAGGCACAGCAATCCAACATATATAATGACCAACACATCTATTCTACGTCTACGGTCTGCCGGTAACACAAGAGTCAAACCTATGGTGATGCATGTCACACACACAATAATCATATATTGTAGGTGATCAATTAATGCATGATATGCTAAGGTCTGGCGGTTTCATCATGAAGTCATTTTCAGGAGTTGTCGCAGACACAACAATCCCATAATGTAGTTCTTAAAATAGTAAATAGCTGTTTATTGTCACCCGTTCAATTGATTCCCTGTAGTGTGGATTATTATATAAAGGTAATTGTTGACATGGTTTGGTTTCCATATTGAGCGATCCATGAACATTCGTGATTTGGAACTGTAGATATTTCTTAAACATGTACATTGTATGTTTCTATTACAGAACTACCACAGGGCAAACTTCCTATCTTGGAGGTTGATGGCAAGATAATTCCTCAGAGCGGTGCAATGATACGCCACGTGGCGAGGGTATTCGGTATGTATGCTTATCTTATAACTTCATCATTGTCAAATATTACTGTCCAACCTAATCACATCTATACTATCCACCGTACTTACTGACGTCATGCTATACACAGACCTATCATTTTATGTAACCTTTCAACCGTATCCCTACAACATTAAACAAGGCAGAGTATAACAAGGCAATTCATTGTCCCCCATCGGTTAAGATTTCTATATTCAACAAACAGTCCACTTATGTCATTAAACATAGGTCACAGAGATGATATAGTGACCTACTTCTTGCACTCCGTCATTGTTTAATAGCACTATCCCATGCCATCACTGTCCTCATACTCTCACCTTTTGATCGTCATTTTTACCATCAAATCCCTTTACGTTCACATGAACAACTTTTTACCAAATTCCACAACGATCGTATTACCCTCCAGCCCAGTGACTATCATGTCGCCCTCCAATTCCACCACAAAGACATGCTAGTTTGAATATTTCTATCAATAGATATGTATACCAGATATTCCGATTTCACATTATCGGTAGATACTTGCAGTATTCTTCCAAAACGGCGTATGCGAGATATGCATACCATGTTGGTCACCTGGGCAGGATGAATGGATTCTTGCATAGTCTTGATATAAGATACACAAATCAATTTCGTTCCGTCTTAAAGGATTTTTAAATAGAATAAGCTGGTATTGCAGTGTTACGGATTAATTTCACGTCAACCATCAAGGTCGGGAACTTCTAAGTAACTGTTACGTTAACATTTATTCCTGGTTGTCCCTGTGCCTAGCTTCATCATATTAACTGATAAGGACCTAACACAGCAAGCCTATGTTCCGTCCCCAGTTATATTTATGATAAACTCCGTTATAATTATCTGTTCGTAATGTATATAAAACGTTTGCTAAATTATCATATGAGTTTCATCTGTTACATTTTTCTTTAGGATTGTTATTCAGAAAAATTATATTAGTAGAAACGGTAGTCCAGTGGTAGGACGCCGGGCTTGTGACCGAAGGGTTGCGGGTTCGCGCCACGGCACGGCAATGTGTAGTATCTTTGAGCAAGATACTTTACTCCCCTTGTCAACTCAGCTATAAATGAGTACGTAGTTGAGCAGTGCTAGAATTATTTTATGCTAACTGTTAGCGCCGAAATAGCAGCTCAGGCTGTATGCTCCCCAGGGAGTTGAGAAATGTATTGGCTGGTTGCAAAGGCCCTTTAACCACGGATAATAATTTGTGAACCGCTTTGAGACGACCTCCGAACTAGGATGTGATAAAGCGGTATATAAGAACATCCAATTAGTATTACTATTAATTAGAAAAAGGCCCGCCACTGATCCAAATAAAGGCCCGCCACTAATCCAAATATTTACTATGTATTGCAGATTTGTACGGAGGGAGTAACTTAGAAAAAACCCTTGTGGATGTGGTCATTGAGACTATCGAAGATTTCTCTACACATACCATTAAAATGTTTTTTGAAAAAGACGACGACACAAAGGTAAAATTTAACTTCCTATACTTAGTCGCGCATTCGATGTGTTCTTTTTGGGACAAATAGCCCATTTTTGCATATATCACGAGTTGAATTAAGTAAGTACATATGTTTAGGTATTTAAATACATTGCCTATTCTTATACAAATCATATACATACGATACACTTGTATTTCCAGGCACAACTTTTAACGAAGCTGCTAACTGAAACAGTTCCATTGTACCTGACGATCTTCGAGAAAATACTAGATAAAAACGACTGGATGGTTGGATCAAAGGTAAAGACAATGTATTGGCTACATATTAGTCAGTTACTTTGGTTTCAATCACTTTGAACAGGAGTTATCTTCCCTTACATTTAACATAAATATAATTGTTGTCTGTACACACCGGATAGTTTATTCTGTTATTTTGCACACACAAAAATCTTCAATCGTTTCTATACATTACGTATCTTCTGTTATCAAGGATTTGAAACGTCAACTTTGGATTTAGATTGGCGAGATTTTTTTCAGTATACACGACAAGCTGAGAGTATCAACATATGTGATCTTATTGAAGAAACAAGTTCATGTTGTATAAAACTCCTACGACATTGTAATTTTGTGAATGAAAAACGTCATTTCGTGTGTAGTTTCGAATTTCACAATATCACTGATCGTTTTAAGTTAATAAATCAAGGTACGGTGTAATGCAAGGAATGCTTACAGCTAACTATTCAATAAAAAAAATAATGAATTAATTTGATTTTGTCAATAAAACTACGCTCCCCACCTACGGCATCCTCGATATCCAGGGATTACGCTCAATTTCGCTTTCTGCACGCTTGGAATATGTCATAACAAAATTGAAGGCTCAGTGTGCGCCACCTTGTTGATGAGACAAGAAAACTAGTTCGATCCATTGATATACATCAGGAGATGTTCAATACGATCGAGCAATGTCCTTATCGGAGATTCCCGGTCCGCATCCAGTCAAATCACGCATTGCAAACGACTCTTGTTTAAATGTTCGATAAACTTTCACGTTTTTATTTTATTTCATTTTATTATTTTATCTAATAAAGATATATTTTGTTTGTTTCAGATGACAATTGCTGATCTAGCAGTGTATAACACATTTGAGTTTATAGCCGAAGTTGCTAAGAAAGAAAACGGGACAGATATCTTTGACAAAAAGTCCACACTGAAAGAGCACTTTAATCGAGTGAGATCCATCCCGGGAATCAAAGAATGGCTGGAGAAACGTCCTCAAACTGATCATTGAGCGTGTTTATGTCATGGAATTGAAAAATTGATATTCAAGGCTTCGATTAAACAGAATCTCATTAGCTGTTTTAATAAAATATAATTTTAATCTCAGTTTATTTTCGTGTCTTATTGAATGCTACTGAATATTGATAGCATGTTAACATTGCATAAATATTCAAACTTCGAAACACGTGTTTCATTTGTTGTTTACATAAGGAAAGGGAAAAACATGAATGCGTAATGTACAATTGGCTGCTTTATATCCATCCATTTCATGAATGGTTTGCTCTATATTAAGGCTTTTATCTCTTAAAACCAAAACTTAGAAGATTCAAAAAGTTCAGCGGAGAGCTAAAACCATCATCTGAACAGATCACAGTTGTCGAAACATTTCAGAAAGTCAAATATAACAATTTAATCACATCGACATCAAAAATACAATATGATTTAACCTTATGATTTAACCTTTTTTTTAAATTACTCAAACTGTCTAAAATTAAGCGGCAATACATTTCATTATGATGCTGTGTCGTTTAAAACCTCAGATAATACGGGAAAAAATCCCATGAAAATCTTCTCATAACATCATTCCACTTAGAGCTAAAATATGTTTTACTCTCGTATTAGGTCGAGATACCGAAAGAGCAAGATTCTGTTTGCCCTATTGGGCCCGCCCCTAAGGCCCCTAGGGGGCCAGATCCACGGTTTATACAATATTGGTTCCTCTTCACACAAGGATGTTTCTGACCAAATCTGGATCAAATCCTTTCATTCCTACAAAAGAACAAGGATTTTAAAGAATTTGCTATATTTCCCCTATTGGGCCCTGCCCCTCAGCCCCCATGGGGGCCACACCCACCTATTATATAAAATTGGTTCCGCTTTACCCAAGGATGACCCACACCAAATATGGACCAAATCTGTTCATACTTACAGAAGCAGAAGGATTTTAAATGATAATTTGCTATGTTCCCCCTATTGGACCTCGCCCCTCAGGCCCCTAGGGGGCAAGACCCCCAGTTTATACAAAATTGATTTCTCTTCTCACAAGGATGCTTTTGACCAAATGTGGAACAAATCCTTTCATTCCTACAGAAGGACAAGGATTTTAAAGAATTTGCTATATTTACCCTATTGGACCCCGCCCCTCAGCCCCCAGGGGAGCCACACCACCATTTATACAAATTGGTTCCCCTTCACCAAAGAATGCTTCAGACGAAATATGGGCCAAATCCTTTCATTTCTACAGAATGAGAAGAATTTTAAAGAATTTGCTAAGTTTCTCCTATTGGGCCCCGCCCCTCAGGCCCCTAGGGGGCCAGACCCACGGATTATACAAAATTGGTTCCCTCCACAAAAGGAGGATTCAGACTTAATATGGAACAAATCCTTTCATTTCTACAGAATGAGAAGAATTTTAAAGAATTTGCTAAGTTTCTCCTATTGGGCGCCGCCCCTCAGGCCCCTAGGGGGCCAGACCCACGGATTATACAAAATTGGTTCCCTCCACAAAAGGATGATTCAGACTTAATATGGAACAAATCCTTTCATTTCTACAGAATGAGAAGAATTTTAAAGAATTTGCTAAGTTTCTCCTATTGGGCGCCGCCCCTCAGGCCCCTAGGGGGCCAGACCCACGGTTTATACAAAATTGGTTCCCTCCACAAAAGGAGGATTCAGACTTAATATGGAACAAATCCTTTCATTTCTACAGAATGAGAAGAATTTTAAAGAATTTGCTAAGTTTCTCCTATTGGGCACCGCCCCTCAGGCCCCTAGGGGGCCAGACCCACGGATTATACAAAATTGGTTCCCTCCACAAAAGGAGGATTCAGACTTAATATGGAACAAATCCTTTCATTCCTACAGAAGAACAAGGATTTTAAAGAATTTGCTATATTTACCCTATTGGACCCCGCCCCTCAGCCCCCAGGGAAGCCACACCCACCATTTATACAAATTGGTTCCCCTCCACCAAAGGATGATTCAGACTTAATATGGAACAAATCCTTTCATTCCTACAGAAGAACAAGGATTTTAAAGAATTTGCTATATTTACCCTATTGGACCCCGCCCCTCAGCCCCCAGGGAAGCCACACCCACCATTTATACAAATTGGTTCCCCTCCACCAAAGGATGATTCAGACTTAATATGGAACAAATCCTTTCATTTCTACAGAATGAGAAGAATTTTAAAGAATTTGCTAAGTTTCTCCTATTGGGCGCCGCCCCTCAGGCCCCTAGGGGGCCAGACCCACGGATTATACAAAATTGGTTCCCTCCACAAAAGGATGATTCAGACTTAAAATGGAACAAATCCTTTCATTCCTACAGAAGAACAAGGATTTTAAAGAATTTGCTATATTTACCCTATTGCACCCCGCCCCTCAGCCCCCAGGGGAGCCACACCACCATTTATCCAAATTGGTTCCCCTTCACCAAAGAATGCTTCAGACGAAATATGGGCCAAATCCTTTCATTTCTACAGAATGAGAAGAATTTTAAAGAATTTGCTAAGTTTCTCCTATTGGGCCCCGCCCCTCAGGCCCCTAGGGGGCCAGACCCACGGATTATACAAAATTGGTTCCCTCCACAAAAGGATGATTCAGACTTAATATGGAACAAATCCTTTCATTCCTACAGAAGAAGAAGGATTTTAAAGAATTTGCTTTATTTCCCCTATTGGGCCCCGCCTCTCAGCCCCCAGGGGGGCCAGACCCACCATTTATAAAAATTTGTTCCACTTCCCCCAAGGATGCTTCTGACCAAATATGGAACAAATCCTTTCATTCCTACAGAAGAAGAGGATTTTAAAGAATTTGCTAAATTCCCCCTTTTGGGCCCCGCCCCTCAGCCCCCAGGGTGGCCACACCGAACATTTATACAAAATGAGTTCCCCTTCCCCCAAAGATGCTTCTGACCAAATTTTGTCAAAATCTACTGGGCCGTTCATGACAAGTAGCGTTTTATAGGAAAAGTGGACGGACGGACGACGGACGTTGCGCCATGGCATAAGCTCACATGCCTTTCGGGCAGGTGAGCTAAAAACACTTTTATTACAACGAAAACAAGACCAAGGTCTGCAATATCGTACAAAATGCACATCGGTTGAAATCACCGATGCCGGCAATGGAAACAATTTTAACGCTCATGCAATTTGTCAGAAATATCGTCTGTTACACTGCACTGATCAACAGGGGTTCGTTACAAATGTCTGAAATAAACATATTCTATAGACCTACTGACACATATGTTATAGACCTACTGATATGATGTGCTCCGTCACTTCAAACGCACGGTTCCTCAGTTTCAGACGACATGTCAAATAACGATGTTGTTATAGAATCTACCGACTGTTGTCAGGTTCCCATACAATCAACAAGTACATCCACGCCTGGATTCTTCACAAAATGAGCAAAGAAAAAAGTTCGAATTAACTTCCAAAAATAACTCCCTCGTGGAGGGCAAGGTCGGGTTTACGGTGTTCACTGTATTTGTACATGTCCATGCACGAAATTTGTTCGGGGGAAAAATCGAGACAATTTTAAATCTAACTTTCAGCTCAGAGTTCTATTGATAAACTTAAATCCCCCTATAGACATATCATACGCAATTGTATTGATACTGAATTGTGGAATAAAATTGAAATGTTTGTTAAAATTTCAAAGTACTACTTTGTTTGCCAATCAGCATGGACTGTCGATAAGGCGGGAATTTTTAATTTTAAATATAAATTATAAGTTAAAAAAGAACATAAGAGGCAGAGAAAACGTAAATATAAGTATTGAACTGTTTTTGTATGGTATTTTTATGATCTATGTGAATGACACAAATCATAATGCGCTACTTATATTTACGTTTTCTCTGCCTCTTATGTTCTTTTTTAACTTATAATTTATATTTAAATGTAATCGACAGTTATAGAGAAAACGTAAAAGTATTTTGTTTGCGTGCAAAGCTGTGTCATTCAAATAGATCGTAAATAACACTTCAATGCGTTAAATAGTTGCATATACATGTATGTGTTTGTATATAATTGTATAAGTAATTGTATTTTATCCAAACGTCTCAAATGTAATAACAAAAATAATTGAGGTTTTCTACCGTAATACAGAAAGAATATATCTGCGTAAATACGCCCTTCATACAATTCCTTATCGAAAATCTGAAAGTAAAGTGTACAAACTTTAAAATACTTTAATTTTATTTAGTTCTATTTATTTAGTTTTATTTATTTATTTTTGTATACAAATCCGGACATACCGTTGTCCGTTCAGAATAATACCTGCAATCCATGCTTTCCGTAAAAAACAGCGTGTCTTTTTTGGACGTAGTGATAAGTGATGTTTAATTTAAACTTGCAAAATTTGTTTTCATAAAAACTACAGTTCAGTAAATTTACTTAAGTTAACGTTATGTTATATGTATAACCTGAACATGTACGTATATTTGTAGTTGCATAGTATTATTTATGTAGAGATTATGTTTGTGTTTCCTGAACTTATGTAAGATATGCTTTAACACGGTTTGATAATTTGAAAAGATCAACTGCCATGGTGAATTTGTACTGCAACCAGCAGGGATGCAAAGCAATCTTATAACTGTTATAATACAACTGCTTTATAATGCATCTACAATTATAAGAATAAATATCACATCTATGTATATTGTGTATGCGTATGTGCTGCGATACCAATGGTCTGATCATAGGGGTTCGTTACAAATGTCTGACATACACATATGCTATACTGACATGGGTCACAGCACACATAAACATATATGTGTGCTGTGACCCATTTCAGTATAATTCATGTATAGCATATGTCATTATGTGTGTAACGAACCCCTGTGGTCTGATGGTTGCTGTTGCTTAAATATTTTACTGACATGTTTTGTGTGTTTTTGTCATATAAAATATAAGTGATTGTAATAAATTTACCACCTTTTAAATAACCTTATTTGTTTATTTTTTACCTTGTATTTGAAAATTGTCGGAGCGTAATTCTCATCAGCAGGGTCATATCCGTGCCAGCCGTCGATAAAATGCTCGGAACATATCCACGAACTTTCGTTAGGAACCCAACCATCCCTGTTAAGTGCTTTTATCCATGTCTTCCGCTTCCGCTTATCTTTTGGGAACCGAAAAAAACTTATTTTCTTTGACCGGTCAAACTGGTTTGCGCACTTGTATACACTGCAGGTTTTCACCATGATGGTTGTTTACGTATATCCAGGAACCCACTCAGTGGCATTTGTGCGCATGCGCGACGCACAGTCCCACAGTTAACGTGAAAGGGACTATAAGGTGACGGTAAAGGCAGAAGGACAGGTAACAGTTTACACATATGAAATGGGTATCTACTAACAGTATGGGTACGTATGTACATTTGTATCACCCCTTCATTTAGATCATGACCTCGTTCGTGTTCCTGTGGGTTTTTTCATGTTAGTTTTATCACGGACTTGGACAGCAGCTGGGATTAGCAACACCTCTTTCATTTCGCGTATGCACCAAACCGTGACGACCTGGACCTCTCGCTGGAGCCAATGTATACGTACCTGTACTGCGCTTGCGTGCTATCTCACAGACCGATTTCCGGTATCGATAAACACGTTGTTTACATAGGTGACGAGAGACCGATAGTGTGACACCAATTTGACAGGCAAGTAACACAGTGTAATCATCGTGGCTAAAACTTTAGAAAATGAATTCATACATGTGATGATGTCGCAGACTTTTGTCAAGAAGCTACATCATTGTCAAATATGACTGACATTTTGCCTCATGATAGTTACCTATTTAGATTTAGACTTTTTAAATCCCCGCGTGTTATTAATAAACAAGTTGACGGACATGGAATCCCCGTATGCTATAAATAAACAATAGACTATACAGATTATGAAAATGAAACTAAAGATTTCGTAGCTGATAAGAGACATATTCTACAAAAAAAATATCGAGCGACCAAAATCGAGATCTTAAGAGGGCATACACAGCACGGTAGAAGCACAGGGGTTTGTTACACATGTCTATTTCACATGTACATGTGCTATACTGATAATATAATGTGTGCTGTGATCTATAAGACATTTGTAACTGAAAAATATTGGTAAAAGCTGGATCCATATTTTTGAAGCAGAGCACTTTCCAGTAGAAAATATATCAGAAAAAAATTAAGACTAGTAATATGTTTTGGAAGGATGTTTTTTAGTCATGAGTAAATGTTTCAGAAATAACACAAGTAAAATTGATTTAGCAGTTCTTAACTGTCCCTATCTGGTATAACCCACTTTTTGGTATTGGGGGGAAAAAAGTATTTTTTTGTCCGAAAATGGTTTGATTGGGGTGTTGAAAAAGTTTCTTTAACTTTTGTAAATTTTAAACTGAAATACAATATAAACTCTGGAAACTTCTTGATTTATCATAGTATATGCCAGTCTATTATTAGGCAATGTTGTAAACAATTAAAATATAACTTAACTGCAGAAAACACTTTTGAGAGGCCCTTCATACCAAGTCATATTAATATTATCATAAAGAAGAAAAAAAGGTTGTAAAGACATGTATGACATATTAAATAGTAAAATTAAATTAGTAAATACAGCTGAAAGGTTGGAAAAGTTCATATAGTATTGTCTTTAAAGTTACAAAAGACACAACACTGCAATGGTTTCAATACAGATTACAAAATTGTATCCTCCCAATTAAAAACTATTTAAAAAATACTATTGGGATATCAAATGACAATATCTGTAATATGTGTAAAATATAAATAGAAACTACAGAACATCTTTTCTGGGAATGTCCACAGTCCTTAAAGCTATGGCAAGATTTAAAAGAGAGATTATACAGCAGAATAAGGAAAATCTTTGATTTTTAAGTTGGAAAAAATACTTTTTGGAGTTACTGAAAATGCTGAAAATGGAGTTGCTGAAAATGCCCATTAACTATAGAGAGAGGGTACCTGATTTCGTACACTTTTGAAACAGATTTACATATTTTTTTTCAAACACATCTCCAAGAAGATCGGATCTACTTTGACCTAAAAGATGTACGCAATCTGCGCTATATTTGATAATGTGACTTCATATGTGCAGAAATTTACTGCGCAGGGGATCTTTCCTTTTACCATCATTTACTTCCACGTTTCGCGGCAGTTGGGAACGTTATTTCGTACACTCTACAAATGTGCTATTCTTAGAAAATAAAGCGAATATAAATATGTCGTATGAATTCAATATATTTCATTCAGATTTGCCAATCTCCATAAACCAGAAATGTTTTTTGAACAAGTTATGATTTTTTTTAAAAAAAAAACATGTCCTTTATTGGTGACATAGACCCTTTTGTGGAAAAAATTATCAACTATACATATTCTAGAAGCAATTATTTCATTGGATGTTTTATAATGATATCAAAGTGATCTCGAGAAAATTGGCTAGATTCTGTTTTAAATTGCATTGGGCCCATTCTGCAGACGACAGCTCAACTCGCTAGTTTCATTTTAAAAACGAGGTTATTTAGGAAATCTATATTTAGCATCACCGAAGAAGGACTAGCGATGGTCTGCTGTTGGAGCAATTTTATACCTCCATCGAAAGTGATCGGTTAAAAAATAAGAAAAAAATATTTAGTGTACGAAATCACATACCCTTACTCTATTATCTTGTATACAAAATATTATATATATACTGTTTCTAGAAAAAAACAGAAGTCAAGTTTAAATGGTTTGAATGAGTTTCTTGCATTCAGATATAATATTGAGAAAGCTTTATCAGTAAAAAATGTATACATTGAAACATTTGATCAAAGATGGATGGAATGGAAGGATTTATTTTGAGAATATTTTGTATACTAAAATTTGTCTGTTTTGTTGATTGATATTTTTCTCTCCAAAAACAAACACATTACGGGTTAGTAGAGTGCATGAACATTATATGTATGTTCTGGTGCGTACACGGATACATGCAGTAATGGGCATGTATGTATATATTTACATGTATGTTGCATGTATATGTATTTAAGTGCATGCATACTTGCTGATGTTAGTATGTATGTGTATGCATGTATGTATGTACATATGTAGGAGTGTATGTTATGTATGTATGTATATGTGTATGTATAAGTGTTTTTAGCTCACTTGCCATTCGGGCAGGTGAGCTTATGGCACGGCATCCGGCGTCCGGCAACTTTTCCTAAAGGGGCCTGAGGGGCGGGGCCCAATAGGGAACACATAGTAAATTCTTTAATATCTTTCTTCTTCTGTAGGAATGAATGGATTTGTTCCATATTTGATCTGAAGCATCCTTGGGTAAAGGGGAACCATTTTTAGCTCACCTGGTCCTAAGGACCAAGGTGGGGTTATGCCATACCGCAGCGTTCGTCGTCTGTCGTCCGTCAACTTTACACTACTAGTCATGAACCACTGAGTGTATTTTAACAAAACTTGGTGTGGAGCATCCTTGGGTAAAGAAGAACCAGTTTTGTATAAACGGTGGGTCTGCCCCCCCAGGGGCCTGATGGGCTGGGCCAAATAGGGGAAATATAAGCAAATTATTCTTTAAAATCCTTTTTCTTCTGTAGGAATGCATGGATTTGGTCCATATTTGATCAGAAGCATCCTTGGGGGAAGGGGAACAAAGTTTGTATAAATGGTGGGTCTGGCCCCCCTGGGGGCTGAGGGGCGGGGCCCAATAGGGGAATATAGCAAATTCTTTAAAATCCTTCTTCTTCTGTAGGAATGAAAGGATTTGGTTCATATTTGGTCAAAATCATCCTTGGGAGAAGGGGAACAAAGTTTGTATAAATGGTGGGTCTGGCCCCCCTGCAGGCTTAGGGGCAGTGCCCAATAAGGGAAATATAGCAAATTATTCTTTAAAATCCATCTTCTTCTGTAGGAATGCATGGATTTGGTCCATATTTGGTCAGAAGCATCCTTGGGGGAAGGGGAACAAAGCTTGTATAAATGGTGTGTCTGACCCCGCTGATAGGGATTAAGGGATTTTATCCTAATTTAGTCTGGAGCATCTTTGGGCCAAGGGGACTCAATTTTGTATTATCAGTAGGTGTGGTCTCCGAGGGGGGGCAGAAAGGCTGGGCCCAATAGGAAAAATAGAGGTAAAACCTTTAAAATCCTTCTCCGACCATCAGGATTAAGGAACTTTATCCTTATTTAGTGTGGAGCATCCTTGGGTGACGGTGACTCAATTTTGTATAATTGGTGTGTATGACCCCGTAGGGGCATAGGGGTGGGGCTCTTTTTGAAGTTTGTTCTCTATATCTCAAGTACTGGATGGATCTTTCTGAAATTTCATATGTACTAACAGCACCTACCATGGAGTGCTATATCTTTACTTCATACCAATTACTTCAATTATATTCAGGTGAGCTATACAGGCCCTCTGGGCCTCTTGTTGTAAAACCGTGGGTCTTGCCCCTGAGGGGCAGGGCCCCAATAGGTGAAATATAGCAAATTCTTTAAAATCCTTCTTCTTCTGTAGGAATGAAAGGATTTGTTCCATATTTGGTCTGAAGCATCCTTGGGTGAAGGGGAACCAATTTTGTATAAACAGTGGGTCTGGTCCCCCAGGGACCTGAGGGGCAGGGCCAAAATGGCGCAATTGGGCTATATTGATTTAAGGACCTTCTTCTCTGAAACTAAGTGATGGATATCAACCATATTTGACTGGAAGCATCCCTCGGTAGTGGAGATTCAAAATTGTACAAATGGTTGAGCTGACCCCCCAGGGGGCTGAGGAGCGGGCCAAAAGGGAGCAATTTGGCAATATTGCTATAAACGACTTCTTATGTAGAATTATGCCATGGATATCGATCATATTTGGTCAGAAGCATTCATGGGAGGCAGGGATTCAAAATTGTACAAATGGTGGGGATCCCCACGGTATAACCATATATACAATTGTTGAGTATAAAGAGAAGCATGCACATTTGCTTCCAGGATGGCCTTAGGGTCTGGCCCCAATCTTTGAGACAAAGTCCCTGGGTCATAACTTTGAAACGGTTAAGATCCCCACCCCAGAACTATATATACAATTGTTGGGCATAAAATGACGAATGCAGTCATGGTATTAGAATTGATCCTGGGGTCTGGCCACAACCCTAGGAATCTAGTTTCTGAGTCACAACTTGGAAACAGTTAAGATCCCCACTCCATAACCATACATTAAATTGCTGGGCATGACAAATCTAATACATGCATACAAATGTACTACAAGAATTGGCATTGGGGTCTGGCATATTCCCTTGGGTCTCATTTAGAGAATATTTTGCCATGATTGCTTAGATATCCAGGTGAGCGATACAGGCTTTGGGCCTCTTGTTTTTATGTTCACTGATTATGATACTGTTGTATATGTACAAACGTCTGGATGTGTGTGCTTTGTGTGAAATGTGGTAGTATGTTCTTGTTCTGTAGATGTCCAATACTCTATGTACAAATGTTGTATTTCCAGATCAAATTTCTGAATGATATATATTGATGAAAAATTGTTATGAAATTGAAATATTTGAAATTAGATCAAATTAGCAGAGAGAATAATGAATGAGAGCCCTCCTGTGTGATCAGGACACCATATTGTTTAGGGGACTGACTCCAGGGCTCCCCAATCCTGGCAGTTCCTATTAATTTATTTATATATATTTACATTTGCATGGCATTGTCACTATATAGCCTCTTTGAGAGCTGTGTCGTTGATGAGACTTTAATTACCATGCCGCACGAGACACAATTCTTAGCGTATTAATTACAACACTGACCGGAACTACAATATCCAATGTAAATAAACATGACGGCTGCTGAAATATCGCTGGGCATGTGAGGTTTGATAATGTCATTGTAACTTTATGTGCAAAATAAAAAATAAAATAAAAAGCACTTTTATTACAACGAAAACAAGACCAGGGTCTGCAATATCGTACAAAATGCACATCGGTTGAAATCACCGATGCCGGCAATGGAAACAATTTTAACGCTCATGCAATTTATCAGAAATATCGTCTGTTACACTGCACTGATCAACAGGGGTTCGTTATAAATGTCTGAAATACACATATTCTATAGACCTACTGACACATATGTTACAGACCTACTGATGAGTCACAGCACACATAAACATTCGTCATTTCAGACATTTGTAACGAACCTGTTCTCCGTCGCTAGATCACTCACTTCAAACGCTATCAGTTTCAAGCGTCTCCGGTTCCTCAGTTTCAGACGACATGTCAAATAACGATGCTGTTATAGAATCTACCGATTGTTGTCGGGTTCCCATACAATCAACAAATACATTCACGCCTGGATTCTTCACAAAACGAGCAAAGAGAAAAGTTCGAATTAACTTCCAAAAATAACTCCCTCGTGGAGGTCAAGGTCCCATTCACGGTGTTCACTGTATTTATCCATGCGCGAAATTTGTTCCGGGGGAAAATCGAAACAATTTCAAATCTAACTTTCAGCTCAGA
>NW_018408893.1:593566-645875 GCF_002113885.1 Mizuhopecten yessoensis
AATTCTGCGCTCTTACCGAGTTTGGCATCATTACAGCTGCACTTAACTGGACCGTCACTATAATAAATCCTCAGCAAACTACTTTCATTTGCCTCATTCCGGTTGAAAATGACGTGCAACAGATTAATAAATTACAGTGATTCTCACCAATTAGAACTATTTCTAACCTTTATATTTTAGGCCAACAAAATCAAACTGTCATTTGAATAATCACGGAATTAGA
The DNA here is from genome assembly GCF_002113885.1 of Mizuhopecten yessoensis. Classification (NCBI taxonomy): domain Eukaryota; kingdom Metazoa; phylum Mollusca; class Bivalvia; order Pectinida; family Pectinidae; genus Mizuhopecten; species Mizuhopecten yessoensis. The sequence goes on from NW_018408893.1 coordinate 593,790, forward strand.
TTAGGAAATTGGAGTTGCCAATCATTAAACATTTAGCAACTTCGCAGACATGTTTGTAAGTTCCTAATGGCTCTTCGGAACACTCGAGTTTCTTTCGGAAAAGTTTATAACTCGGGATTATTCCAGCCATTTTAGTATATATTAATGTGTGCTTCCTAACACCAATCTTTTAAAATTTATGCGTAAATATAATAATTAATATTTAAATATGTCAACTAAACTTATTGATAATATTTTATATTGGTGTAAGTTATACTTCCTGTTCAAAAATACGAAACTATAATGGCGCAAAGCTAGTTTTACACAGCTCCCTTTTATCGGACTCCCCATTCACGGTGTTCACTGTATTTATCCATGCGCGAAATTTGTTCCGGGGGAAAATCGAAACAATTTCAAATCTAACTTTCAGCTCAGATTTCTATTTAAAAACTGGAATCACCCTATAGTCATATCAAACGCAATTGTATTGATACTAAATTGTGGAATAAATTTGAAGTGTTTGTTAAAATGTCAAAGTACTACTTTGTTTGCCAACCAGCACGCGACAATACGCTGTTCAAACTATTGAACGAAATTGTGTGGACTGTCGATAAGGCGGGCATTTTTAATTTTAATTATAAATTATAAGTTAAAAAAGAACATAAGAGGCAGAGAAAACGTAAATATAAGTATTGAACTGTTTTTGTATGATATTTATGATCTATTTGAATGACACAGCTTTGCAAGCAAACAAATCATAAACAGTTCAATGCTTAAATATCTGTATATACTGATCAGTATAATGTATATATAATATTTGGCTTGGGGGAATAAAACATTTTTTAAAAAAAAGTTAAAAAAAGAATAAAAAATAAATAAATATGATATGATGATTATGTTCAAAACAATGTGAGTTCAATATTAATACTGGATAAAAACTAAAAGCTGCTGAGCTAGCTTACATTGAATTTGTAAAATGGTTCTTAGACCTGTAAAGTAGGCAGGAAACATATATAGCATCAATTTCAAAACTAGAACAATATCATTTTTACATAGAATTTCACATAATGGTACAAATGACCTGTAAAACAAAGCAAGACATGTAAACAAACGTATGCACGATAATGATTTATATTCTTGGATTACATACATTGATAAAATTAAAACAAATAATGTAACATTCATACATTTTCAAGCATGGCTCTTATTCTATTAAAAATCAGTCCGAATAAAAGGTTTGATACAACCTAATTTCATCGAACATTTGAACAGTTTGGGGTTGTTTTTAAAAAAAAATGCATATAATCGACAACAATAGAGTTACATTAAAAAATAGATAAGAAGAGTCATTATCGTTCCTAATTACCAAAATAAATGTAGTCAGTGGTCACAAACGTGACTCCACTTCAGTACTTTAGTAATGTACAATGTATAGGTGTTTGAAAACGTATTGAACGCATTCGACATGTACAGCCCCATGATGTTATCTTAATATTTAAGAAGTGACCTTCATTTATTACTGTATACGCCGTCAAAATGACGGTCAACCCTTATATTTACATCATAAAAATGTTAAAATGATACTGATAGAAATGAAAATAAACAGTCTAAGCGAGTTGCTACGATTGTTACTACCGTACTAAACCTTGAAAAAAGACATTGGGTAACAAAATTTCAAAAGGTAACCTGAACTAGAAGCAAATATAAGCAGAGCTAAAATGAAGATGAGGTATATTTTCCATTTATTATACTAACAACTCCGTCATTAGAACTTTTATCAAAATATTTAATCAAATTCATCATTTACTAGCAATGAACCGAAAGGTTTAGAGATTTTGGGCAGCTTTATTAAAAAAACATTCTGAAATTGAGGAAGACAGTCTTGCAACGTGCTTGATTATCAACATGATAATTATACATAGTACTGATATATGTTTGTTTGTGTTTTTAATGGCATTTCTATTCATATTATGCAAAATGCCATAAAGTGGAAGATAAAAAAGATAAATAATACAAATAAAAAAGCAGCTTTGCGAATTATATTGACATTATAGAGATTGTTGTAAATCAAATGGGATGACTCTAGGTCTAAACGGTTACAACTGTGTGTCTGAATATATCTACTGTCATTGACAGGAACCCCATAGACAGTATATCACGAGCTGTGAACTAAGGACAACTTCGGAGCGAAATAACCAGTGAAATGGCTAGGTACAAACTGACCTACTTTAACCTTCGAGGTAGAGCAGAACTAACTAGACTGACCCTTAGCGCTGCCGGACAGGACTTCGAAGATAACCGGATATCATATGAAGACTTCTTAAAGATAAAGAATGGTATGTTTTTACAAAAACTGTCTTAACCATACAGCTTGTACCTCTAATATGCCTTTAATACGACACGTTTTCTCACACGATAAATCAAGTACTTCGTAACGACATATCCAACACCTGAAGATCGGTTATAATTTATATCGAAAGCATGATGATTGGTTATAACTTATAACTTATATCAGAAGCATGATGATTGGTTATAACTTATATCAGAAGCATGATGATTGGTTATAACTTATATCAGAAGCATGATGATTGGAATATTGATTGAATTTGATGTAATTTATCACTGCTATGCAGTTGGCAAAAACATAATTCCTACAAAGTCCTTGTTATGGTTAATATAAAGGAAGAAAAAAAAACAAAGATATTCTGAGCAGCTACCTAGCGCTCTCACCCTTTTAGGGAATTAACTAATCGGAACCGCTTTATATATATTTATATTTTGTCTACCAGTATATTCTTTGATGATAATGCTTGTATTGACAGACTTACCCCAGAACCAACTTCCGATATTGGAGTTTGATGGCCAAACTCTTCCACAAAGTTTGACGATTGTACGCTATCTCGCCAGAGAGTATGGTAAGGGTGTTTTTACCTCCAGTAGTAATACTTCACATAGACCGAGCAAAATGTAAAAGTTTTCCTTTCTGGCCCACACAGATTAGCTATCTGAAATATGAAATGTAGGCTTTGTGTAATGTCCATTTGTGGTTGGTCGAAGAATAGCTACCTTGCCCAGGAGTAAGTGTTGTCCTCTATAATAGATTACTCAGTCGTACCTGACCCGAGACAAGTGAAGCGTACTTTCTTATTGGATGCCGGACTGGTACATGTTTTGGAACAGAGTGTACGGCAGTTGATATTTCCTCTATTTTGTGCTGTATTGGTATCCTTCCTGTGAGTTTTGTCCCTTAGATTGGGTACTGTGCATGCCTGACAGTTGTCTTTGTCTTCACAATTATACATTGGTATTCTCCTTCTTTTAGTGCTGGACAGGTTTCCGGTCCGAGAGAACTGTCAGCTAAGTCTCCTTCTTTTAGTGCTTGATAGGTTTCCGGTCCGAGAGAACTGTAAGTTAAGTCCCCTTCTTTAAGTGCTTGATAGGTTTCCGGTCCGAAAGAACTGTAAGTTAAGTCCCCTTCTTTTAGTGCTTGATAGGTTTTCGGTCCGAGAGAACTGTAAGTTAAGTCCCCTTCTTTTAGTGCTTGATAAGTTTTCGGTATGAGAGAACTGTAAGCTAAGTCCCCTTTTTTAGTGCTTGATAGGTTTCCGGTATGAGAGAACTGTAAGCTAAGTGCCCTTCTTTTAGTGCTTGATAGGTTTCCGGTATGAGAGAACTGTAAGCTAAGTGCCCTTCTTTTAGTGCTTGATAGGTTTCTGGTCGAAGGGAACTGTAAGCTAATTATATATTCACCTTTTGTTGGTGCTGAATAGGTATACGGCCAGGAAGAACGGTAGTAGTTGTCTTATCCAGTGGTTGCTGAATGGGAACCGTCTCGACAGCACGGTATGCCCATACTCTTCTACTCTTATGGATGTTGGAAACTATTCGTAATGATAGATGTAAACATTATGTCCTTCTTTGGGTGCTTGAAAGGTATACGGGCCGAATGAACAGTAGTCGTTTTCTCATCCAGTGGATGTTGGATAGCATTATCTCTTTCTTTGGATTATTAATAGTTCTACAGTCTGAAGGACTAGTATCCGACACGAGAGTACTGTAAACGTTGTCGCCTCTGCCGTATACGTATTCGGTTGAGAATGGTACATTGCTTCATCCGTTGAAACTGGATAGGTATCCGTCTCATCAGTGAACCCAAAACGGGACATTTGATATGAACATTTGATATACTATATACCAAAGTATGTTCGCTTTTCATAAATATAAACCATTCTTTTTTCCAACACAAATTGATATTTATAACAAAACTGGTGCAACTCCACCCTGAAAGGGCTAATATAACTAATATCAGGGTGGAACATTTGATATAAGTAGAACTTTCTATTATTTTTTTCTCCGAACAAGCAATACTCCTGAAAAAATAGGATTCTTATGTTTCTGAAACGACATTAAAGTAATTATGTCGGTTCATTAATTTTCGAGAGAAAAAAAATCTTTTATTTTGCTCGTAAAATTCTTGTGCTTCTTTTCCCAAACAAGTCTTGTTTTGTGTTCTCTGGCATTTAAAAATCCCCATGCGTATATATCCTATTCGTAACCTTTCTGGCATGTCCTAAATCAGAAATGCGTGTGCATATCTGTCGACATTAGGTCGTATGGTAACATTTTAATTCTAAAGCTGTTTTAATGACTTATTCGATAAAAATAATAATTTCTTTTACCGAAGAGAAGAAAGTTTGCGAAATTGCTAGTAATATTCAACTACCAAAAAGTAAAATACTGTACATTTTAATTTATTAATAATCTATAACATTTCAACGTCTGATTCGATCATGTTAGTGACAGTGATATCACATTGTTTAATCCAACTATTTGATATTCTTTTCCAGGTCTTTATGGGAACAACAATCTTGAGTCGGCAACAGTAGATATAGTCCTTGACACATTAGTCGATACTTATTCCGCTTTAGTCAAAGTGTTTTCCGAAAAGGATGAAACAATCAAAGTATGTACCATTTAAAGATATTGAAATTCCGATCGGATGCCTCAAATGATGTGAATGTTTTTCACTATCGACCATGAATTCTATGATGTCACTGGCTGTAAAACATCGATTTAATTGGATTATTGTTTTATTTACAGAAACAATTAGCAAAAACATTATCTGACACCGGTATGCCACAACTCATATCGATCTTTGGTAAAATCCTGCGTCAAAACAATGGCGGTGACGGATGGATAGTTGGAACTAAGGTAAGATTAATGTCTCCTCATTTATACTGTATAAACTTGCATTTGTGGTAATTAACGCCAGTTTAATTAACTGTGACCCTGACAAGATTACAGCTAAACTGTACAAGTTGTTAGCAATTGTTGCATGAATTGGCTGTATTGTTTCAAAGAAAACATGTTCGTCATGCATCTTCTTAGAACAATATAGACTTAACTCTTTCCGTACCGTTGTCTTGTACACACGACAACAATGTGTCATCCTGGTCCCCGTTGTCGTGTAGAGACGACAAAAAAAAGGGCCGTCTCATCCCCGTTGTCGTGTACACACGACAAGAAACTGTGATGTAATCTGCCTGATGTTTAGTTGGTTATCGCACGAGACTGTCGCCAAAAAACAATTAATTGTCGATAAAATCAGAACCCACCAGTTTGGAAGAAATAATTTTATTTGTGCAGAGTACACTTTTTTATTATATGACTTAATGTTTTCGCATTTGCCTCAAGATGTTTGCGTTTGGTGCCTCAAATGTAAACAAGATGGCGGCAACTTAATTCGATACGATCACTCGTAAATTCATCATTAGATGTTTGTTGAGACTTATGGAAGTAAAATTGAATATTCTAATATAAGTCTTGATGAAATCTACTTGTATTTAGAAAAAAACTCAACGACTCCACATTCGTAACCATAATCAATCCCCATTGAAAACCTGCACTACAACGCTGTGTTAAATACAAGGAATCGTATCGTTTATTGCCAGACAAATGTCGATTTCTCAGTCATAATCAGCTGCCAGTTAGTCATTATGCTGCGAAAATGAAGAAGTGTTTGTCTATGAACAAGAACATGAAACAATAACAGTATTTGTTCACGGTTACCTGTTTAATTCTTGCGGCAGTTACACCTAGTCTAAAATGTATATTAATAATCCGCCATTTTGTTATATGTGCGGGGGCGAGTCTAATAAGTACATCCGGTACGGAATCCGGACCGGAGTTGCGGTATGGAAAGAGTTAATATACCTTAAGATAATAGGATATCCATTCAATAATAAACTTCTAAAACTCATTGAATACGAAACTACAACACACACACAATAGAACTGGGAATTAATTTTATAAACTTATATTGACGTTTTTAAGGAAAATTTCGTGAAATAAATCTATTCAAAAATTTAACTGCAAATGCAATTGAAGCAGTTCGAATTATCATGAAACAAAATTTCACTCCATACTTTTGAAATATATTATCTAGGGAAACTAAAATAATAATGTCAAGAAGGGAAGAATATCCAATATTTGACTTGAAAAATTGATTTACACTACTATTGAAGAAGATCTGATCACTGTAGCCCTATGTATTCCTTTTTAGATGATGTGTTAATCATTCTGTTTTAGATGACAGTGGCAGACCTTGCCTTATACACTCTGTTCGATGATTTGACCGGAGGTGTTTACGGTTCTGACCTTGCCAAGAGTTTTCTGGCAGATGAAAAACTGAAGTCACATTTTGATAGAGTGAAACAACAAAAACGAATTGCAGACTGGATTGAAAAACGTCCTACAACGGAACGATAGATTACCCTAACTACATCTATAATGGTTGGGGGAACTAATCAACGGTTATACACGAACAGGATACTAGGACACGTGACTTGTAAATGGTATATTGTACAACATGTATTCGCGAGATGAGAATCGTTATAAACATATTTTATTCACATCTTTTCTTCTTCAGCTTCGTAAACTTTCACAATATATCAATTAGCGTATGCGCAGTGGAAAAAAGGTTTTGCGGATTCATGTTTGTATATGGGTGACAGCGGACTACTTCTGTGTTTTACAGTTCAGCGAGAGCATGGACCGAAGAAAGCCATTGCTTGGTTCGTTCAACATCTGGAAACATGTTGCATATTCCGGATCCATTATGTCTAATAATTTACAGCAGAGGGACACTGACAAACTTCTTATTCCATGGATGCACATTCACATTTCTTTCACTACCAGGTTAATAAAAGCTATTAAAAGGAAAAATAGTGTTGTTTACTATATATTTTCTTAATTTACTTATGTATCATTGTAAATTCACTGGTACTATATTAGCTTAGCAACCACGGCTATAATAGTTATCATCGTAGCAACCAACTCCGACTGATTTTTCTTCATGAAGCATTTAAACAATGCTGTTTAAATTGACTTTCATTTTGACAGCGTATACGTTAAAATGAACGCAGTTGGCGACGAGCATATTCTATGGATCGTCAATGCGAGTTTAGTGAGTAAGCGAGTTTAATAATTTGTGCAGGTATTGAACATGAACAATCCATGAATATGACATGTTGTAGCAAATTAGTTGTTGAAATCTAAGGCTTAATGCAGCCCATATCTTTTGGTTTGAACAATAAGTAGCCGAAATGGCGTAGATAAGAAATTAAACGAATGAACCTGCCATCGATCACCAACTTTTGTGATCACTAAAATTTGTTTTTGGCGATTCATCTGCCTGGTTATAACTGCATTTAATTATTTTTTTGTCTCACAAAAACAGATATCATTGGAAACCATTTCGAAAGCTCAAAACCATAATTTCACAGCTTCAAACGTGTCGTTGACATCGAAATCCTCATATAATGTCTCATTAATTCCTTTAACAAGTTTTCATTATTTGTTTGAGTATCTAAATTCCAAACATCTTGCTCTTCTTTTAGATAACGTATAAGTTGATTTTCACTTTTAAAGTAAACTATTGTTTATTTTCATATACCCTTACCAACATAATTTGTCCCACATCTAATATAATGGAAATCGTTAAGTGATTCGAGTGATGTATTTAGGCCGGACAATTATCACATGAACAAATATTGCACAACTGTCGAGATATAAAACTCTTGTTTGTTCGGCTAGCCCTAAATTTACCATTTCGTCTCCATGTAAATTGCCTTTTGGGATTATTTTTGACACCCCCCCCCCCCCCCCCCCCCCCCTCAGTTATTTAAACCCATGGATGTTTCATAGACCGGCATGCTTTTGTTTTCTTAAATAGTCAACGCTCGGACTATGAATCGCAAAAAAATTGAACAATTATTGATCTAGCTTAACCTATACAACGTTGATATTAGATTGTTATTTATACAGGCATCCCTCTATTGTTAGATTTCTCAATGCAATGATACATATTTGCGAACTTAGAACCTTCGCACTCTTTATCATGCTTTATATCATTAATAAAGAGCGTCTCTTGTTAAACAGCTATTTTTTTTAACACGCAACAGTTTTCCTTAAGTCTTTAATTTATATGCATTTTTGTATTGAGGGATGCAGCATATGAACTCCGGATATGTCTTTATGTTGTTTTGCAATTAAGTATTTGTTTGTGGTCGATGTCTTTTCCTAGGTCCGATTTTTGGAAAAGATACTGGGTTGTGTTGGAGTCGTAGTCATAAATCTATCCAGAGACCTATGGTATGGGTCACTCTGGTCTAATGCTGACCTGCTTCTTTTAACCTGACTTCCCATATGTTTTACTGCTTTGTTCTGTGTCTACCTGTGCAGTCCATCTATTTGTAAGCTGTCTCAGCATCATCGATTTTTTTTCTGAAGTATCGGAATATTCAAACTGCCTGTGATATTTAACACCGCAAAGTAACAAATCCATCCTTCCTGACAATTTACTGTTGCATGACATCTTCTTTGCGCTTAGTAACGACTCGCTTGCCTGTCTCACAGAGTTCGTCAGTTCATCAGATCATTATTGAAATAAGCAAAAACTTGTGTTTTGTCATGGCAGTAATTTTGATAGTTGGGATTTTCAGGGAAGGGGAAAACACAAGTATCAATGACGTTACTGCACACAAATATTAAAATATATATTTTTGGTATAATGATTTAGTTGGCGAAAACATGTTCTATTCCCTATTTCATAAACATGATATGCTGGCAATGATTAGTTATCAATGCTACAAAAAGGACAAATGTGCCCATACAATGTGGATACCATTTCAAAACACTTGCTGACCTAACCTAAACCTAATCATTTGTAAAATGGTTCCTGTAACTAAAATATAGATCAATAGTAGACTAAGAATTATACTGATTTAGCTGTTTTATTTATAAAGAATATCACAAAATGGTACAAATGATCTTGTAAAACAATAATAAAAAATAAATAACAGCAAAATTTCAATAGCGCCCTATATTATTTGTAAAATTACTCTAAAGTGCTGTTATGTAATCACACTTTGCTTAATAATAGTGTACATACGTTGTGTACATACATGGATCGACAGCGAAATGATAAATATATAACATGTAATTATAAACTCGACTCTTTTTATGCTAAAATGCCAATTTAATTCAAATAAAACGTTTCATACAAACCTTAATTCAACTTAAGACAACTGATAGCAAAATTGAGAAAAAGTAACCTTAAAACTTCGTCTTTGAAAACAGGACCTTACGACTCCGACATAAGGAATTATGTTCGAAAGAAATAGACCAATTTCATAATTACTTGACCCACGAAGAAAAAAGATTCATGATACAAGGGCCGAATCTTTTGAGCGATTTAGGTATTGTCCTTTAAACTCTTTTGTATTAAAGAGGACAGGTCAGCAACGAGCTTAGCTATCAACATTATTCCTATATATATATTGTCTCTACTAAAATTTGGAATTAGATGCAAACTATTACCTTGTTTGGATGCAAAATGCAATTAAGTTGAAATATATTGAATTTTACATATTGCAAATTAAGTTAAATTATACAAACATCTAATAAAGACATCTTTTCGAAGTAAATCAGGTGAGATGACCTAATGTCATAATGGTTCCATCAACATATGTTTTTTTTATCTATTTAATCAATTTTATATTCAAATTTGCAATGTCTTACAAAAATACACCTGGTACCGGTACCTCTGGTGTGCCAATTATAGTACACGTTTCCCCACACGTATAAACCACAGATGCTTGCAGGGATTAAACAGTTGCTTAAATGATTATAGTATGAAACTCACGTTCGCAGGTATTTGCATGGACGGAACAGTTATTTATGTGATTATTGTATAGCTAAGTGTTTACTTCTAAACATAGATAGGTTAGCAACTTAGCCTCAAGATTAAATGTTGCTCACCACACTTAAACCATTTAAAATGATATCACATGGATGGTACCTAGCTACCTGTACCACTGCTAAAAATGTAACTACATGTTATCAGTGAAGATTATTAACTATAGAATGATATATCATTTTCAAAATCGATACCCTGTGGAGTTTTTATGAAAATAAAATAAAACATGAGAGAAAAATCAAGAATAACGTCCAGAAAGTACAAAGTGACCGGACGATCAGGATTCTACCCTGGACTACGACTCTTTACAGACGAGCTAGCAGGTCAACAGAAGTACTCTGTTACAGTTGCTAAAGTTTTATCTAAACGAAATTAAGGGGAGGTTACTGTGTACGAAATACTACAGTGGTATTCTCTGGTGTTTCACATGCAGTGGGACAAGGACCCACTAATTATTGAATGAGTTGGCGAATGTTATATAATGTTTGTTATATATTCTAAGTAATATAAGATAACAAAACTAATATTAATGTATTGTGTATTTGCATATGAAAATGACTCGCCTGCAGCAGACGTTAATAAAAAGTGGCACATTTACAACTTGAATCATAATTTAATATACTAGTTTTGACGGTGGTTTTTTAAAGAGGAATTCTGTTTTTGAATTATCAAAACCTAATTACAAGATATTACAAAAAAAGTTTCTCTCCATGGTTTTTGTTTAAAGATTTGGTTTCTAAAGAAACTAACACGCTACATTAACAGAAATAAAATAATCAAACGAAATAAAGTTTTGCAAATAAAAATTCACGGATATTGAAAAAAATAATATCATAGGTTCTTTGCTACCGTGTATCTATTCCTTTTCATATAACGTTGTGATATTTCTGTTTTAGATGACGGTGGCAGACCCTGCCTTATAACTCTGTTTAGTGGTTTGATCGAGGGGACCTATGGTGCTGACCTTGCCGAAGCTTCTTCGCAGATGACAAACTAAAGTCACATTTCGATAGAGAAAAACAACACAAATCTCAGATTGGATTGAAGAACATTAACTCCGTTTATTATTACCCTCGAAGAAACCAAACAGATATATATATATCTCTAAATATATTTATTGAAAAAGTTGTATTCACAAGGAGAGTATCGCTTTATAACATATCATTATCTCGGATGTTTTAATAAATAGTATAAAGGACAAAAGAAGTATTCAGTAAATTGGATGTAATTAAAACTTTAATGGAAGGACAGTCGTTATATTGTGTGACATATTGACATAGATAGATCATATGGGAGACACAAGAGTTGCCTATTTGTGGTGATGTTAAACAATAGGTATTTAATTGGCAAACATCAGCAATTCCAGCAATGTATTTTAATAGAAGATGTATTTTATTTGATAATATATGTGTTATAATTTGTTGTTAATGACATAAACATATATTATTTAACGAATTTATGAAAGAATAAAGAAACAAAGACTGATAAGTCATAGAAGAGCATAAATATCCCTGTGTGGAGTACAACCCTGGACTAAAACGCGTTGTTGGGCCGTTTGGCGATCCAAGCTTTGATGGCAGAATTAGCAGCAACTTTTTCACTGTGAGCTATCAGTTTGGCATCCTCAAGGAAGGCCTCAGCTGCGGTTTTGTCAAACAGACTCTCAGCGTCAGCAAACATGCAGAATACTACAATGTCGGCCACCGTCAGCTGTTTGGGAAGTGAACAAACGTGATTCAACTAATCTTCTGCCAGTATGTATCTTACTACATACACATGTATATATGTTTGTTTACATTAATAATATCACAAATCTGGTAATTTTGAACAGAAATAAAGGCAAATTATGATATACAACACACCGCCAATACGTAAGGCCACTTTGAGGGTAAGAGTCTAATCATATGAATAACAGGAGTCGAATAGGCACTGAAATATATGTTGGCATACTTATGGGAATGTAATTCGACATGTTGAGGAAAAGCTCAACAAGTCACAATTTATGAAGTTCCCATGGTAAGAAACATTTCGGCAAGTGGTGTTGTACATAATATCAGTTTTATTTATTAACTTGTCAACAGGTGACCATGATACGTTTCCATACATATTCCTGTCATCAGTTAATTTTAGTCATGGGTAGCAGTGTACAGTAGAAATGGCTTGACCCTAAGAATAAAGGGCATGTCTCGGATAAACATGGATAGTGAATTCAACCTGCACAACACACCTACATATATATACATATTTATAAACTACATATTGATTTCATTTTGTTTAGAAGACTGATTTGTTTTTCAAAAACTGTTTTCCCCAGATTTGGGACTTGTGAAAACCATGGTTGCCACATCAAAAAACACCAAAATATGCAAAAAAAACATTTTTATCCCAAAATTTGACCCCCGCAAGCAGTATTTTTTTTCTTAAAACCCGTCTGAAATTAAATACCGCCTACTCGGTACCAGAATTACTCACGTTTAAGCATAGGTCATTTCGGTGGATATTTCACTATATTTACACATGTGCTGAGTACAAAAATAGACAAAATGAAAAGCTAGCTTTTGTTGTGTTGACACAGATTTGTAAATGCCCAAAACTAGTCTCAAACCAAATTCGATTTTTTTTAAATTATGAAGCCCACATAGTCCACTTCATCATGTATATGCCAATTTTATTGCTTTTTTTTTAAATGTTGATACATGTTATATTACAGGGGTTATTCATTGTATAAAAATATCACCCATGGTCATCGTACGCTACTGTACACTGCTACCATGATAATCACGACGCCATTATTATCCCGCTTAATCGACTTGTCATGATGCATTGTAATGATCATGATAGTGAGATATTTTAATGAGAAGCAATAATGGCAGGAATATGCCACAATAGGTATAACCACACGAAATGAATATGAACTCGCACCGTAATATGGGGCAAATCACATTTAAAAGGAATTCTGATTACTATTATCAATTAATGCAACTAAACGGAGAAAGAATAAACTATCTAAGGCCTTACCTTGGATCCGACTAACCAGCCGCTGTTCTCTTTGTTGTCGCTCAATGTTTTGCTCATAATTTTCACAAATTTAGGAACAACCTTCTCCCCAAACGCCTTTCTAAGTTCTTTCTGTGATAAAGATAACGCAAAAGATACGTGCTGATTTGTGTTAGAAGTATGAATGAGAAACCGGCAATTATGGACGATATATTACACAGGTAAAAGGGGAACAATATCTAGCACAAGTAACCATACAAACACACAATAATATCTAATACTATTGGAAAACAGGAACAATATTTGCTTAAACACAAAAAGAGATGACAATGTTTAAAATACACAGCAAACTAAGAATAACAATATTATAGTAAACACAAAATACAATATAAGCATATGACTTGCAAACGAAGATGACAATATTTATATAAACGGCAAGGACAATATTTTGCATAAATAGCACACGAACACGACAATATTTGCAAAAAGAGCAAAACAAAGTTCAAAGACAATAGTTTGCTTAAACACCAAAAGAGACGACAAAATCGAAGAAAACGATATCTTAATCTTACAAATACAGATGTCAATATCTGACACACACAGCAAGCAACGGTGACAGAGTTAAGCGTAAAAAATAAACAAAAACGATTTTTTTTATTTGAATTATCATAACAAAATAAGCATAGTTGAAACTATAAAATTGTATTTATATAACCAATTGCCTGTTACTGAAGGGGCTGTATCTACTTTTTATTACTAATGTTAGGTAAAACGTCCATTGATAAATATATAACAAGGTATGACAACAAGAGAGGCATTTCTACTTGTTGCTGTTTATATATTATCCTAGTGTATATAATGTGTACCTTCTTATCCTCGTCCTGCTCCATGTAAGGTTTAATCATTTCGGTAAAAAAGTCTTCATATGTAGATATGATTGTATCCACCATTGTCATGTTCTTGGTACCTTCACCATACATATCTACAGAACCATAGCAAACACAATTAATATAATTGTCATATTAAAAAATACACAAAGACAATCATTTTATCACCTTAACAACTTCTTCGTTAAGTCATTTGATATCGTCCTATGCCTGATATAATAAACATGTTCGAAAGAGGACGCTCTTAAAAATAATAATTTACATAATTCAATTGTTTGTAGACCAACGTTTTAGATGTCTAAGGCATACTATAGTTATTTGCAATAACAATATATACTTACCATATTCTCTGGCAATATATCGTAAGATGGCAGTGCTTTGTGCAATCATATGTCCGTCTACAGACAATATAGGCACTGCACCTTGCGGCATTTCTGAAAATAATACGGAGAAAACAGCTGGTTATTTTACCAAAATTTCTTGCTGATAGATTGATTGATTGATTAAACATAGAATAGAACGAAAACAACTTATTGTTCGTAGTTTCAAAACGGACGTATATATATATAAATATATATACCACATCGGCTTCAATGATAAAATATCCTATAATAGGAAAAAATATTGCACGCAGGGAAGTTTTGCCCAATGCAATATTCGTCCTTTAGTTGGCTCTTTATAGTTTACCCTTTACGCTGAAGGCGATATTGGCCATTTTTGCATCTTACGATCGCAGAAGCAATATTATGTATGTAAAATGTAAAAAAAGGTTCAGATATGATTATTAAAATACCCCTTTAGAGCGGTTGAGATAACTCAAACATAACTGTGAAAAACATCATAAGTAATAATCAACGGCTGTGTTATCCTTCTGTTAGGTTTAATGTTTTATATTTACATTTGCTCTGCAACCTTCCAATGCAATGCATTGCAATCCCTTCCACACATTTATGATCTAACCAATGAGGATAAAGGAAAATTATGTTATGTAATGTTGCTGTTTGTATAGCAGTTTATGCTTATTAATCAGTTTTGCATATTTCCGTTTATTCAATAATTTATCCCTGCATATATTTGTTCTGTTTTGATAAAATTCATATGAGTGGTGGTCATCGACTCGTTGATTATTGTTATTGTATTAATTCTTCGATTGTGTGTATCCATACATTTAATACTTTGGTAAATAACAATTATACAATCAATACATATGTGTGTAAACTATTTACAAATTAATCATATTTTGCAACAAACCAAATATCCATTCAATAATTTATTTAGTCGTTCATTTATTTATTTATTTTAAACTAGATTCCTCGAGGTATTTTTATTATCTTTGTTATCTTACAACAGAAATAAATAAACCTCGTTTTTATATATATAATTAAATATAAAGAAAACATTGAGAAGTCCTTGTGTTGGAATTAAATATAAAAAATAGAACAAAAGACAGAGATAGCGTCTCTAGGCCTTTCTCGGGTTGATTCCCCGTTCATCAGGAGACTGTTTATTTTGAAAACAGGTATTGTGAGGTCATAGTTGTTTACACAAGAAAGTATGACGTCATCAATAATGCAAAGTCATTATGACGTCACAGAAGGCATACACATAAATCCATGACGTCAACAACAATACAAGCTAAATTGTGACGTTACATTACTTAGACAAATGCATAACTTCATGATCTTACCAACAATAAAAAATACGGGAGATACAAATTGTTTCATTTACGGCAACAATAAAATATGAACAATAATATTTAAAGCACAGCAATTGCTTAAAGCATGACACGTTGAATTTAATGTGAACTATTCAGACTGGGTTTCAACAGTTTCATTAACTCCGACTCCTTAACTTCCCTCTTTATCACATCAGATGAATGCATTTGGTAAATAGGGAACACTTTGAAGTTATTGTTAGCACAGTTATGAATATGTTTGTTCACTTGTAAAACTCTAAGGTCATCATGGATTGTTTGTTGCTTGTGAAGAGTCAATATAATAATTAAATATATATATATTACAGCCTAATTTTCCATTTAACATTTATAAGGGTCATGATTTTAATAATACTCCTTCTTGAAGACGAAAAGAACCGGGGCTATTTGTTTCTAAACTGGATATTTTTATTCCAAATGTACAAAAAAATGGTAAAAATGATGCACCATACCCAGCTGTTTCAACCTCCTAGGACGCATCGGTTTATGATAGGGGCCAAAAAGCTGGACATGCAAATTGGTCTAAATTGTTGTTGAATTATAAAGGGGGTATATGAAACCCCTAAACTGTATGTAGTTCAAACATTAGAGGAGAACCTGTTAATTTCAAATTAATAATGAGTGAAGCGTGTATATTATGAGCCTTGCCACTATTCGGGAGATAACTGTAGCCATCAAGGTAACGGCAAACATCGGGGACTAAGAAGTCTAACAGCAAAGTATCGTGATAGATAGCCATCAAGATAACGGCAAACATCGGGGACTAAGAAGTCTAAAAGCAAAGTATCGTGATAGATAGCCATCAAGGTAACGGCAAACATCGGGGACTAAGAAGTCTAAAAGCAAAGTATCGTGATAGATAGCCATCAAGGTAACGGCAAACATCGGGGACTAAGAAGTCTAAAAGCAAAGTATCGTGATAGATAGCCATCAAGGTAACGGCAAACATCGGGGACTAAGAAGTCTAAAAGCAAAGTATCGTGATAGATAGCCATCAAGGTAACGGCAAACATCGGGGACTAAGAAGTCTAAAAGCAAAGTATCGTGATAGATAGCCATCAAGGTAACGGCAAACATCGGGGACTAAGAAGTCTAAAAGCAAAGTATCGTGATAGATAGCCATCAAGGTAACGGCAAACATCGGGGACTAAGAAGTCTAAAAGCAAAGTATCGTGATAGATAGCCATCAAGGTAACGGCAAACATCGGGGACTAAGAAGTCTAAAAGCAAAGTATCGTGATAGATAGCCATCAAGGTAACGGCAAACATCGGGGACTAAGAAGTCTAAAAGCAAAGTATCGTGATAGATAGCCATCAAGGTAACGGCAAACATCGGGGACTAAGAAGTCTAAAAGCAAAGTATCGTGATAGATAGCCATCAAGGTAACGGCAAACATCGGGGACTAAGAAGTCTAAAAGCAAAGTATCGTGATAGATAGCCATCAAGGTAACGGCAAACATCGGGGACTAAGAAGTCTAAAAGCAAAGTATCGTGATAGATAGCCATCAAGGTAACGGCAAACATCGGGGACTAAGAAGTCTAAAAGCAAAGTATCGTGATAGATAGCCATCAAGGTAACGGCAAACATCGGGGACTAAGAAGTCTAAAAGCAAAGTATCGTGATAGATAGCCATCAAGGTAACGGCAAACATCGGGGACTAAGAAGTCTAAAAGCAAAGTATCGTGATAGATAGCCATCAAGGTAACGGCAAACATCGGGGACTAAGAAGTCTAAAAGCAAAGTATCGTGATAGATAGCCATCAAGGTAACGGCAAACATCGGGGACTAAGAAGTCTAAAAGCAAAGTATCGTGATAGATAGCCATCAAGGTAACGGCAAACATCGGGGACTAAGAAGTCTAAAAGCAAAGTATCGTGATAGATAGCCATCAAGGTAACGGCAAACATCGGGGACTAAGAAGTCTAAAAGCAAAGTATCGTGATAGATAGCCATCAAGGTAACGGCAAACATCGGGGACTAAGAAGTCTAAAAGCAAAGTATCGTGATAGATAGCCATCAAGGTAACGGCAAACATCGGGGACTAAGAAGTCTAAAAGCAAAGTATCGTGATAGATAGCCATCAAGGTAACGGCAAACATCGGGGACTAAGAAGTCTAAAAGCAAAGTATCGTGATAGATAGCCATCAAGATAACGGCAAACATCGGGGACTAAGAAGTCTAAAAGCAAAGTATCGTGATAGATAGCCATCAAGGTAACGGCAAACATCGGGGACTAAGAAGTCTATAAGCAAAGTATCGTGATAGATAGCTATCAAGATAACGGCAAACATCGGGGACTAAGAAGTCTATAAGCAAAGTATCGTGCTAGATTACCGTAACACAAACGCATATGATTCAATTTCAATTTCAACAAATTTTATTGACAATATAAGCAATAGTCAATAGAATCAGACAGCAGGCATAGCCTATATAAGTCCTCTCCTGAAGGTGACAACCGGTGGTAAGAAACACAGACATATATTTATACATTGATATGATGAATGGGATAAGGGGAAGTAACTCCTTGATGTAAACAGACTTGTTCAGTATTCTTGAGATATAGTAACCCTTTCACTAGGTATATTTAATTTGAGATAATTACTAGACTATTATCTTCAGTGAATAATATCAAGTATTAGACAATGCGTTACTGGTATTCATGTAAGGTAAACTGTTTAGCATAAATATTTGGTGATATTGGATGTATTCCCCCCAACAGAAGAAGAAAATATACACCCATCTAAGCTGCCCAGGGCCAACTTCATTCAATAGGTATATAACAGGTAAATTAGTTATTTCAAACGTAGAATAAAGTAGTAGTATCTAATTAATTCCATATTATATTACATTAGGTATAGCTTGTACTGCTATATCACTGTAGTTGCACCTACAAAAAGTTTGAAAGATAAACCGTTTACCAAACTAAATTTCACTGCACTCTACAGCTGTTTCATCCGTCTAGACCTCATCGGTGAATCTATAGACCAAACAACTGGACACTCAAATTGGTTTAAACCAGTTGAAACAGAAGATCAATAAACCCATTAGCCAAATGAATTCCAAACATCCGAGGAGCACTATTTAATTTCAAATTAAGAACAATTATAAACCGTGCCACTAGTTAAAGAGATTAGTGTGGCCGTTAAGGTTTGATTTTTTGAAAATATCACTATAAAACAATTATGTATCGAGATAAACCTTTACATTGTTTCTTTTTATAATTTTGTTTCAAATACTGCCAGACTTTCCATCATGTTCTGTATTAAGAGTTCATAATCAAACGTCCCTAGACAGGAAAGGGGGGAATACGAGGGAATGAAGGTTACTGTTAAATGACCCCCCCCCCTTTCTCTGCAAGGAAATCATCTTTAAATTCCTACAGAATTCCTACTACGTAATGAGCTTATTTCGCAATTCTGTTGACCTACATCAGTGTATGGGTGTTGCCCCAGTTTTACATTTCACGGCTTAAATAGTAGTTTTACATCTCTGACCAACACATAAATAAAACGACATGAACTATTCATTTCTTTCCATAAACTAACTTGTTATACTATTATCTTTGTAAACAGACTGGTATAACAATCGGACAAATATAAAACATTATTGCTAATATCAAACTAAAACGGTAGCTAAATCGGAAGCAGGTAGCAGGAGAGTTATTTATCAAATTGTTCATCTTTTACCTGACTTCATTTTTTCCCATTCCTCGCTTTGGACTCTTTTATCCTCAAACACCTGTCCAGCAGCAGCAAGTGATAACCTGATGGGTTCTGCCCTTCCGCGGGCATCAAAATAGATCACACGATATTCCGGCATGTTTCCTCTCAGCATAGGAAAAGCTATAGGACGATTTCTGATTCAGACTGTCTTATTAAACTGTCCGTGCGCTTGCGCGTTTAAGGGGTGGTGTACTGTATTGTTAGTGGAAGAAAAGCTAGAATATGTCCTAACCTATAGTAAAAACACATTAAGGTCAAATTCCACGCTTGGTTTCACTCACATTTACCACATTTTTTATAATAGGTCTCATCTCACCCTTAAGGTTAGTGACCCCCATGATTACCGTTGTGTGGAGCATTCATATGTTTATTTTAAATCAATATCTCAATGTCTATTGAGGAAGGAGTAAATAAAACACGTGGCTTTCAGAAGTAGTTTTAAAGTTAGGGTATCTAGAACTTAAAGACTCTCAGACTACCCTTTCAAAAGAAATGTTATTTCTTCAAGACAAGTATGTCCATACTTCTGTTAATGAAATGTGTTTCTTCGTCAATATAATTTTCAAAACAATTTTGAGATCAGAGATACCAAAATATCACACAGTTAATATGTTAGCGCTGTTTAATTTATTGAGTTGTTTTGTGAAACTGAAAATGTGAAAATACTATTCCAGAAACGAAAAAAGAGAACAAAAACACGGCTACCCGAGACAATGCGCATTGTCCATTTTGACGTCATAACAACCCTATCATTTCCTTATTTTTGTGTCGTCTCAATACAGCCTCACTCCTTTATTTATAGCCTTGTTTGCTTGAGGATGGACTTTAATACTGACGAATATATTCTATGTTTATTGATGAATAACAGTTATGCACTTGCTAAAATATCAAAATATCAACCGCTCGGCCGCTGAACGACCGGAAATGGGAATGAAAGAAGTAGGGTGCATCATTGAAGTGAAAGATAAGGTATCGAAAAATAATAGAATGAAAGATTTAAGATGAAATAATTTGACAAGTACATTGAGGATGCAAGACCTCCTCGCGAGGACAACAGAGTGTAGGGAAAGCTGAAAGCTTGTAGCTCCCATATACACTTTTGTTAAAACTCACAAAAAAATGAAGGAACGATAATATTCAGCCCTCTCGTGAATTGGAGTTTTTGTTCATTCTTCAAGAATGGAAGAGAATTCTCTATGTAAAGGCCATGTTTAGGTCATTTTTCGGATACAGATATAAATAATAGATTTATAAATGGAAAGTTATTGTAATAGAATGATTTTCAAATGTTTTCAAACTGACATCTGGTTATTTCCTTGACTAAAAGTATGATTCCCATCATCACAATGTAATTGTTTCTTTGAATGCAGTGTGTTTGGTTCTTTGAATATATACACTGTTCGTTCTGTGAAAAAAGTATTTGACTTTTGAGAACAAAATGTATAAGTTTTCTGTGAATACAATTAGTTTGTGATTACCATTGGCTGATTTTTCTTCTGTGAATACAGTCTGACTGCTTTCTTTGAATGCTTTGTTGTTGTATCTTTTTATATGCATGTTCAATATAGCACTGTTTTGGTGATATATTTTTACCTTATTAAGCTTTTGAACGAGATATTTGATCAGATGCATATTTATCCCCAGAAGTTTTCTTATAATACTGTATGACTACATAATTTTAACTGGATAATACGGTGGATTTGACGGCATAAATATAGTGGTCCCAAACGATTGATGGTTGGTTATCATGTTTATCTCTGTCGAGTTGGTTCATTTTCAAATTATATAAAGACACGAGGTTAACCGAATATTATTTGCAATTTGAAAATTGACTTACGAGAGTTAGATAAACAAATTAGGGACTTTTTTCTTCGTTCAGATATCATGTCTAAAAAACCATGTTTCTCATCGTAATATAATCTTCCCGTTTCCGATTCGGGAAACAATCGCCATTAACTATGACGTCACATGTGTACATAAAATAATTTATACTGAATATAAACTCCATGTTATGAATCGATCCAACGGTATATGTCATATGTGTCATATTGAATTAGAAACATTGAGCCACCTATTTTTGCATTATAACTCTGTTACTCAAGCGGTAGAACTCATACAAAATAATGTTATAAATAAAATACCTGGACTATTGATTACTTTGAACAAAGAAATAATATTGCTAGGAGAATGTTCAGATACAAACACAGCAATAACAAACACTGTTGTCTATACAATGAAATGGGTTATCTGGAAAACAAGAAATATAATAAAATATCAAAACAAGAGACAGACACCACTTTCTACATTTAAAATGTTTAAACATGTATTATTAGAAAACTTAAAAGTATTTACAAAATCAAACTCAATAAGAGATACAAAATCTACACGTATACTAATTCAGAACTATAAATTATTGCAAGGTATATTAACTAGCACCTAGACATATTGAAGCCTGGGGTTGTTTNTAATAGATTATACCCTGACTATTATCAACACATACTCTAGAACTATAACGCTAACATGGCACTTTAATTCGCTGAATTGGATGATGTTATACCATACGAAGCATTTCATATACTAATATTTACCATATAATAACGTTTGTGCGAATCGAAGTCTGTTCACCATCGTGACTCTAACCGGAAATCAGACACTGGATTATAATACAATTTTAATTAGAATAGAGTACGGACAAGAATATCCGGAAGTTTATTTTTTAATTCAGAATGTGAATCTTTACCTATTTGTTAATATATAATGTAAGACGAATACTGACACTTGATAGAATATTTTGAACAGTATATACATTATTTAAAGGCGATTCTAGACGCTCATGTACATTGTATGTATATTTATATATATGTTTATGTCATAAAATTTTGAAAATATAATAAAAAATAAAAAAAGATAAAAAAAAATATGACGTCACGATGGAAGATGTCGTCGCAAACCCTTGTTACTTGACGTCATAATGAAAAGATTGACCAATGAAATAACGTTCGGGATGTTACCCAGCGGTACCCAAAAAGGGTTAACAACTCCTAGCAGGTTTATCCAATGAGTTGGAAGTGAGAAAAACCTAAGGTAGTTGTAGGAGAAAGAGAAGTCACACAGATAAAATTACACATTTGTCATACATTATTTTCATAAGACAATTGATCATGACATGCCTCCTTGTACTGTTTACAGTTCTTTGTTAAGAGCATACGCATGCAATAGGTATGTCCTCTTGCTTAATAGAATATACGCATTGATTTTAACCCGCTCTTTCATTGGTTTGTGTTTACAGAGAAAAAATAATTGATAACGTCATACACAAAGTAATACTTTGTTTTACAAATGTGTAATCACAGGTTACACCTGTATAATCATCGGTATTCACGTCTTTTGACATTGGAACTTCGCGGTTTATTAGTAGAGGGAAAGAGATGGGACAACTGCCCCGTCCCCCCTCCGGCCCCTCCCAAAACCGCGGGAAAACATTTCCCTCCCGCCCCTCCCAAAACCGCGGAAAAAAAATTCCCGCCACCCCACCCCAAAACTAAAAAACGTACGACAAACGTTTCAGGTGGCGATTTAAATGTCCGGGTAAGAGGGTTATTAAATGTCCAGTCTATTTCCCTGGAACCCTTGAGATCGCCGGGTGCTTTCCCTGCCGTTTTGAAAACCGCGCCAAATAAGAAAGCCCGTTAAACTATTTGAAGACCCTAGTCAGAGATAAGAGGAAATATTAAATGTCCAGTTTATTTCTACCTAGAGATCAGAGGATTATTAAATGCCGCTAATCATGGTCCCAAATCTACAAAAACCACATCATACGCACAAACCTATCCTTAAGAAACAATCATTTCAAATTAGCCACATACAAAAACCACATCATACACACAAACCTTTCCGTAAGAAACAATCATTTCAAATTAACCACATCCAAAAACCACATCATACACACAAACCTATCCGTAAGAAACAATCATTTCAAATTAACCACATCCAAAAACCACATCATACACACAAACCTATCCGTAAGAAACAATCATTTCAAATTAACCACATACAAAAACAACAT
Source organism: Mizuhopecten yessoensis (assembly GCF_002113885.1). NCBI lineage: Eukaryota > Metazoa > Mollusca > Bivalvia > Pectinida > Pectinidae > Mizuhopecten > Mizuhopecten yessoensis. The sequence continues at coordinate 617,415 of NW_018408893.1, forward strand.
CATTCTCACAAACCTATCCGTAAGAAACACTCATTTCAAATTAACCACATACAAAAACAACATCATTCTACCAAACCTTTCCGTAAGAAACAATCATTTCAAATTAACCACATACAAAAACCACATCATTCTCCAAAACCTTTCCGTAAGAAACATTCATTTCAAATTAACCACATACAAAAACAACATCATTCTCCCATACCTATTCGTAAGAAACACTTATTTCAAAGAAACCACATACAAAAACAACGTTATTCTCCCAAACCTCTCCGTAAGAAACATTCATTTCAAATTAATCATATACAAAAACCACATCATTCTCCCAAACCTTTCCGTCCACCATGACATCTTTATTACTTTGAATGAAATTAACAAACTTCTTGTTCGACTATCAACTTTCAATACGTTCAATATGTTTCGTCAGCATCTAAATATAAAATGTTCGTACATTTACACTATGAACGAATCCTATCTATAAATCATACGCGTGGCCCAGTGGCCGAAGACTGAATCAATTACTATTACTAGTTTTCATAGTCATATAAAGCTGACAATATATCGACCTTTTCCAATAGTACTAAACTGTTACAAAATTCTTGAAATGCTTTTGACTCCCCTACGCGGTAAAATGTCTAATAATAGACGGATGAGTTGGAAATAAACTGGACATTGAATAATCCACTTACCCGGACATTTAAATCGCCACCGGAAACGCTGCCGTACGTTTTGGGTTTTGATCGAATGGTATGATTGATAATTTTTATTGTATTTGAATGTCGGTGTGCTTGTGTTAGGTTTTCGGAAGGGCCGGAGGGAAATGTTTTCCCGCGGTTTTGGGAGGGGCCGGAGGGAAATGTTTTCCCGCGGTTTTGGGAGAGGGCCGGAGGGAAATGTTTTCCCGCGGTTTTGGGAGGGGCCGGAGGGGGTGAGGGGCAGTTGTCCCATCTATTTCCCTCTACTTTTATTTAGAGTGCGCTTCAGTTTTCGGTCTATACATTAATAGACAATCTATTATCTTTTCTAATCCTTTAATAAACGAAATTATTGACCTCTACGTTAATGTGATACGCTAAGTTTTTTTATGAATGCATTGAATGTTTGGCTTGTAAAACTAATACATGTATGGCTATACAATCTATATATTCTTCAAACTATTCAACAGCTGTCCTTTTGTGTAATGACAGATGTTGACAGCGATGTGTCACACATGATGAAGGCAATATTGATAACGGATATCCCCTCGGTGGCATGCTGATCTATATCGCCGTAAATTTTACTTAAAATCTCAACATAATTTATGTTACAGAAAAATAAAAGCATTACCATTTGTATGCTATTCTGATGTATTAGTAAAGGTTTTAAGATTTCAATCATTTTAAACAATTCAATTAAAATCTATGACAAGTTCTCTAAAATTGAAAAAAACATTCACAACTTGAAATTAAATTTGAGGTCATCATGAGGTCATCATTTTGTATTTGAATTTTAGTCAATTTAGATACTAAGTGTGCTCGAATAATCGAGTTTTGACTTAAGTTTATTGTGAAATATTTACATGTCTTCCTCCTCAGCTTAGTAAAGTCTGATTGCGTATAAATAAGCGTATACACAGTGAAACAAAAATGCTCGGCGAATTGATACTTGTTTCAAATATGGCGCCGTTCGGGCTTCAGCGAGATAACAGCCCGAGGACAACCATTGTTTGGTTCCTTCACCATCTAGATAGATGGAACAAATTGAGTATCCATTATGTCTAACTCTACAACAAAAGGATGCTGACAAAATGCCATGGATGCACATTCAAACATCTTTGACGGTAACGTAAACAATGGCGGCTTCGTCCTGAAACATTCGGCCGTGTCAGTCCATGAGCAATGTGTCAATGCGCGTATATGACGATCGGTGTCAATGAATTCAAATCTTGCGTTACTTAATTTAATATTCAAAAGCTATGAAAGGAAGAAAAATAGTGTTGTTCATTTTTCTAAATTACCTCATATATCGATGTTGATTAACTAGGACTATGTTATGCGAGCAACCACAGCTACCGTAGTTACCATCGTAGCAATCCGCTTCGACTGTTTTCCTGCATATAATTTTACCATTTTAACACTTTTGGGATGTTAAAATAAGGATTGACCTTCATTTTGACGGCGTTGCTAACTGCGTTCATACCACCGTATACGCTGACAAATGAAGTTTAATCCTTAAATATAACATACAATATGAAAGTGTTAACATACTAGTTAGAATAAGTGTTGGTTCAATTGGTATGAGACGGCCATACTTTTCCAATATAAGTAATATGCTATATAAATGTCTAGACTTATATTCTCCTTTCAAATAGGTCCTCTCGCTCATTCGGCGTCAAACCCTACAAGGTTAGCGCGGGTAAAGGAGGGAGACCAATGGTGTTATATGGACCTATTAGTTAGGTAGGAATAACGGGATAAACGAATAATGAACTTATAATCAATATCTGTTTATCTAACATAGCGAATGGTGTAATAACAACAACATCCAATCAATCCAATCAATCAAAATAATAAACAAATTAAGTTAATCTTACAAAAACTAATAAACATTTATCAAATTCACATAAACCTAAAACATTTCACTTCCGGTTGATGTAAGAAAGCTGCAACGTATGTGTTCTGACCACGTGCGGGTAGTTTCGTTTATAAAAAGGACGAGTCTGTCACCCCACAGCAACCTTATTTCTAATAGAGTAAAATACTATATATATGTGTATACATGATTAAAATAACAAAATCTACAAACCACAATAAAAAACACCAACACCTGGTCAACATAGCCTTTTAAAAAAGAGTTTCACCCGGCACCCAATTCTAAAATAAACAAATAGAAACCCCACAAGGAAAGAAATAACCAAAGCAAGTAAACACAACAACCACTAGCATATCCTCACACAAACTAACCAACCAACAACCCATCCCCCCTCCCACAAACCATCCCCAATTTAATATAACCCATAAATCCTTCTACACATCTCTTGACACCCAGCGCATCTTTCAATCTCCATCCCCTCCAGCCCCCATCCAAGTTATAACCCAACTATAACACTAATCTCCCCCAACCCCCACCCCCACCCCTCCCCCCTCCACACAACCTCCCCGTTTTTCCTCTTTACCCATACTAATAATCACACTATTCACTAAAAATCATAAATGTCGGAACGATGAGCAGAAATAACTGAAAGACAATTCGAGGTTTATAAGAAAGATGACATTGATACAAGTACAGTCGTGTTTATTCTCAGTGACGAATGATGAGGAGGGGGGACATGGAACGGACAACAAAAAAACAGCTCAGCACATGCATGACACTAACCACTAATATACAGTCCGTCGGATGGGATTACAAATGGTGACCCGTGTGAGAACTGTCCAATCACGCACGGAAAATATCCCTCTGGGTTTTTCGAAAAAGAGTACGCGCGTAAACGCCTACACAGAGGATAGTGAAAACTGTATCCAAAATTTTAGGCCGTTAGAACTAGGGTCTCTTTATTAAGACATTTAGATGGACTTCCAAACTTTATATACAAGCCAAATTCATAGAATAGGCAGGGGCTAGTGTGGCTGGAGGTAGCACAGTACCTCACTTCCGGTCCTGACTTGGTGATGCTGTACCATGAGTGTTAGGTTAAGGCATTATTAGGCATAAGAGCCGTCTTACAAAAACTAGACTTATACAGTTAATATACATAGATAGACGGTCCCTTCTCTAACCTATCCCCCTCCTCTACTCTTTTACTCCATACTTTATCCCTTCTACTCATTTTCCTTTCTGTTCTTCGTCTGCTGGATAACCGAAATACGCGGTAGTGAAGCGGACGTAAAACCTATCAATCAATCAATCAATCAATCAATCAATATTCTCCTTTCTGACATATCAGCCCAGACGAGAAAGAGTTATTCCCCTTTTTCCGTATTGGACGTTTTTGATTTGATGATTACCGAAGATATTTATTTCCTCGCACAAGATTCCACAAGATAACAATTTGTCTAATTTCTCAATTAAAACCTCTCTGGATTTATAAGTGTTTGATTAAAAGATTATTTTTTCATTATTTTGATATGGTACCTAGCATCACACATCGTTACGATAACAGCCCTCAGACCTTTACCTTTGGACTGATATCAAGGTGTCTGGTGGATACATGTACAGAATATGACATCAAATTAGTAAGCTCAGGACTTCTTCATTTGTGACTTTCAAATAAATGATAAAAGACATTATCAATGACATATACATGTACGTACTAGAAACCATTGGTAATCATCATCATGTCCTTATTTTACAACAATGGAGCTTCAGTGTCTGGCAAATCTACAGTCTAGGTCAAAAGGGCATTGTTCTTTGGTGACTTATTCATCTGCATTACAGAAGACGTAAGAGGAATAGGGACCTAAGATTTTGTTACAGCTATATTAAGACCTAAACTGAGGAAGGTTTTATCCGATCTCACTGTGTCGGGAAGTTCATTAATATATTCATAAAACTATACTGGGTTTATGGAGAAAGAGGTTCTATGACTACGAACAAGTTTGAGAGATCGAAATGGTGCGTGATGTCGAGATGGTGTAACTGGAAGGAGAATGCATCGTTTGTTCATATATGAGGTTTCTAAACGAAAAATTATCAATAAATCTAACGGTAACAAGCACCAATTGTACATCAACTAGAAATATAGGTTTTGATACGATGAAGTAAGGTTAGTCAATTTTTCGACATCTGTCATCAGTAGGGTGACATTTTGACCGAGAGTATAATAGTACTCTTAACACATCAGTTGTGGTCCAAATATACATATGTAGTTGTAACAAAATTTCGGGTCCCTGTGGTAGGGGGTTCCCTCTATTTTAAACCGCTTTGCTCGTGTCCTTGTCTATCAAATATGAGTAGTGACTAAGTTAGTTATATTCACACTGTGTTATAAGCCTAACCTAATGGCTTATAGACATTTTTTTAATCAGACAACAAAGGTAGATCTCCCTACTTCTCGGTAACACTTCAAACTCTCAAAGCGTAATGTGTGACCTCGTTAGTAAGATTTACCGGACCATCATGTTCCACTACACTCTCGTGTATAACTTAATTCACCTACAGGGTTGTTCATTGGGGGAATTTAGCTGGATTTTTTTTTACACAATTGACCACCGTTTCATTCGAATACCCATGATAGACTTCTGTTACTTTGAGCGAAGTCATTTATTTGAGCAAAAATGACAGCCTTCTCCATATCATGTTACAGACTAAACGCGTTCCTATATACCTCACAGTTTTGTGGAGAGAAAAAAACTGAAAAATTTTAATACATTTGCAGCCAGTAAGCTTCAAATAGGTTCAGGTAATTCATTAAATACTTCTTATAACTCCCAGCACCGAACAGACCTAAAAACAGGTTTCTAAACACAATGGTAAAATCGGTAGTTTAAAAACATCAACACTGTATTACCCTGTATTATAGACATGATAGTCATTCACCATAGCAAGTGAAATTTAAATCAAGACCTCCAAGTTCCATAGAACATATTTGTTGAAATATTTTTCCACATGTTATATATGTGACCTTGAAGTATTGCAATGACATTTGTTTAAAACATCTGATAGCCCTTTATGCTACAGAACAAATAACATTTCCGTACCGCACGATATTTATACGCACCATCTGATAAGCTCACACACTAGGGAAGCTAATTCAGTTACTGATCCATTTGTCATGTTCATGTGTTGTGGCAATGCTCTTTTAATGTACACAATGTAACTATTGTTATTTTGACGCAACAACTTTGTAATATGCTGAAGCATGTAATATACTACCTGTTTAACAGGTTCAGTATCTAAATGTAATCTTCCCCGGATTGTAAACAAGGAGACCATTTCCATATGAGGCTCATTTTTCACCTTATATCTATAAAAGGTATATGCCTGTGTGTACACGCCTGTCTTTTTATACGCAAGCAGTGGAAAATCCCCAGGATAGAAAAGGTGAAAAACAGTAACGATGCTTCTAGTACGGTCGATCGAATAATGGTTGTTTACACAAAAAGGACAGGAGAGGTGCCCGTTACACACCTGCTCAGATAAGGATTATATTGGAGATATGGTGTTTCCTTTAAGTACATATAGATACAAGATTTAAACATCAAAGCTGCCAAGTACAACATTAGATACCCATAAGGCAGATGAGTTTAATTAGCTATTATTTTTTTACATCAAATCCCTTTCTATCGTGCTTTTGTATTATTGTAACAGCTATAACTACATCAAAACGTTATGTACAAATGAAAAATATGTTTTAATCATGTAATTAGAAAGATAAGAAATATATACATACAAGATTTACACTGCCTGACCAGTCAATTAATCAATGACAAGCATATTGTACATGAATTGTTTTGGTGGTTTAGGTGATGAGCTCTGCATTAATTATATTGACATTTGACATATATCATTCGAATTCAAAGTTTTAAAATAGAAATTGGTGATGGCCCGTCGTTGCATATTGCAAGCTTACATATCATGGTGCACTTACACCAACACCCATTCATTCCACAGTTCTTTGTTATTAAAATCAAGCGTTCCGGTCTAGAAACTACCCAGAGCTACGTGTGTGTACATCATTTGCCGCATATGAGAAGGCACTGCACAACACAGACGTCAAGACATCATTTTTCACGTTACTACATTGTACTACCAAGTCGGAGAGACGAACAATTTGCAACATGACCTCCTACAAAGTAACGTATTTCAATGGTAGGGGAAGAGCCGAGTTGACAAGATTGGCATTGACTGTTGCAGAACAGGAATTTGAGGATAACAGACTGGATTCAGATCAATGGGCGGCTAGGAAACCAACTTAGGAATGGCTTTTCACAAAATACACCCTCGAAAAACCGATTCAGACCGGTTTCCACTGATAAGAGATAACGTCTAAGTATCATTCAAGATGTGGTTTTCTGGTAATTTTATATTATCAGTATGTGTCTTTAGTCATTTTGTATATAATACTGAGTTGATGAGAATATTGTATAGTTACGTCAAACAGTTACGCTATATTGTGTGATACCCTATGATCTGTCAATAAACTAGTAAGTAAACCTGAGGTGACGTCCTTTACACAATATTGCTATAGTTTAAGTAATAGTTTATTGTATCTGTACTGTGGGTTGTCGGTAACGTATGGGGTTATCCAAAATATAAAGCGACCAAAACAATGTATGTTGTTCTACGGTCTGTCGGAAAATCAGGAGGACAAACTGATCTCACACACACAATAATGCATGATATGCTAAGGTCTGTCGGTATCAACTTGAAGTAATTTTGAGGAATTGTCACAGAGACAGCAATCCCATAATGTGTCTCTTAAAATAGTTAATAGCTGTTTATTGTCAACCGTTCAATTGATTCCCTGTAGTGTGGATTATTATACAAAGGTAATTGTTGACATGGCTTGGTTTCCATGTTGAGCAATACATGAACATTCGTGATTTCGAACTGTAGATATTTCTTAATCAAGTACATTGTATGTTTCTATTACAGCACTACCACAGGGCAAACTTCCTATCTTGGAGGTCGATGGCAAGATAACTGCACAGAGCGGTGCAATGATACGCCACGTGGCGAGGGTATTCGGTATGTATGCTTATCTTATAACTTCATCATTGTCAAATAGTACTGTCCAACCTAATCACATCTATACTATCCTCCGTACTTATTGACTCATTTTATGTACCCCTTCAACCGTATCCCCGCAACATTAAATAAGGTAGAGAAGTACAGGGCAATTCATTGTCTCCAACCGGTACTGTTTTCTATATTTAAAAAACATTACACTTATGTCAGGAAGCATAGGTCATAGTGGTGATATAGTGACTGACCTACTTCTTGCAATCCGTCATTCAAAGATGTCCTTGTACACCAAAGCTGGTTACTCCAACAGTACAGAAGATATGACATGGGCAAACTTTTTGTTTCAAAAGTTAAGATCAAAGTTCAAGTCAAAGGTCACAGTGAGCTAATTCTTGTAGTTTGCTATTCCAAGATGTACTTGTACACAACCTGGTTACTCCATGTAAAATAGTACAGAAGACATGCCCCAGACAAACTTGTTTTAAAGTTCAGGTCAAAGGTCAAGTCATAGGCCACATTGACCTTGTTCTTGGAATCTGCACTATGCCTTCCCAAGATGTCCTTGTACACTAACCCTGTTTACTCTAGGGGAAATAGTATAGAGATATGCCCCGGACAGACTGATTGGGAGGAAGGACGGAAGGAAGGAAGGTCGGACGGACGGAGAGCAAACCTATTTCCCCGCACCACTGGAACCGGGGGGCTAATAACAACGTCAACAATGTAAAATTATTCAATATCAACTCTTTAATACCACTATCCCATACCATCACTGTTCTGATACTCTCACCCTTTGAGAAAATGCTAGAAAAAAAAGGACTGGATGGTTGGATCAAAGGTAAAAACAATGTATTAGTTACATATTAGTCAGTTACTTTGGTTTCATTCACTTTGAACAGGATTTATCTTCCCTTACATTTAACATAAATATTAATGTTGTCTGTACACACCGGATAGTTTATCCTGTTATTTCGCACACAAAAAACTTCAATCATTTCTACACATTACGTATTTTCTGTCCACAAGCAGACATATATCTGCCGTTAACCGTTATCAATATATATATATATATGTATATGTCTCCAGCGTAATAACAATTTAACCGACAAGTCTATCCCACCAGACTGTTACAACCCTCTCTCATCCGACCTTTGATCAGACAATATATCTTTTGGCATGTAATGCCGCTATTTCCCGAAATTCACAAGTTAGTATCCCAAACAAGACAATAATCCACCTCTCATCAGAGACATGTATTCCCCATTCGCTTTACTCAAGATATAGATATATTTCCCTCTTATTCTCCTGCAACACACAACTACCCCCTGCTATGTACAATGTACCAACACGAGACAGTTAAAACCCATTCCTCACCCAAGCAAGTTACCTAACCTTTCTCTTTAGATAACAGCTACCTATATACACGTACGATGATAAGCCCTGGGGTAATGATATATATATATTGCATGCTTAAGCTAAGGTCTGTAGTAGAATAAACCTGATCCATTTTCAAGTTCATGAATATCAAACGTTTCAAAATTTTACACAAATTCTTTTCCAAAATTTTTCCCTGTATAAAGCGCTGTGAACATTGTTCAAAGGAGTACCCGTGATATGCATTCAAACTCAAAGGAGCCTTACGTGTTAGAATCTTCAAACACCATCTTCTTATGGTCAGCGAGTCCTTGAGTGAGTCCACGAGACTTGATTATGTAATTTGCTGGGATGAAGTTTAACTCTTTTCATTCAAATAAATGAACTCGGCCAATATTCAAATGGTGTATAAATCGTCACATGACTATTCGGCCTGTACTAAACGGAGCGAAAGCTTACAAATTTGTTCAAACAAATCTTATTCACATATAATTTAATTTACTGTGGTATAATGTTATGATCGTCAATAAAGGTAAACAAAGTAATAAGAGAAAGTAACTGTATTTGCTAACAACTTCAACTCATTCCATCATGAAGACACATTTTAACTCTTCCAATCCAAATGTTGGAATAGTTCATTATGAATTTTAGGGGAAGCATGAGTAAAATAGCGGGTAAGCAATATAAGCCACGCTGGCCTCTTATGCTCTCCAGCCAGTCTCGTGTCGACACGAAATAAAAACGATATCATCTCCCAAATTAAACCCACTTCAACCAATACGATGTTGATATTTTTAAGAAACATAATATTTATCTCCCTACAACTAAGCGGTAAATCCTGGTAAAGCACCATGCTTAGTTTGTCGGCCTGTTTCCATGACGTTTCACTCTAAAGCAAACTAACCAATGAGAAATATGCTTTCAGACGTGGCCGCCATTTCTGGCGTATGCGCAGACTGTTTGCTGAGAAAGTAAATATTTAGGATAGTTTCTTGACCTTCCGTTATCAAGGATTTAAAACGTCAACTTTGGATTTAGATTACTCCTACGGCATTGTGATTTTGTGAATGAAAAACGTACGTTTCGTGTGTAGTTTCAGATTTCACTATATCACTGATCGTTTTAAGTTAATAAATCAAGGCAATGCAAGGAATGCTTACAGCTAACTATTTAATACAAAAATTGAATTAATTTGATTTTGTCAATAAAACTACGCTCCCCACCTACGGCATCCGCGATATCCAGGGGTTTCGCCCATTTTCGCTCTCTGCACCCCTAGAATATGTCATAGCAAAATTGAAGGCTCAGTGTGCGCCACCTTGTTGTTGAGACAAGAAAACTACTTCGATCCTTTGATATACCTCAAAAGAATCACGCGATCAGGTAACGGTAAACATTGACAGGCTTTGAAGTCGGGCGTCACTCCTTTGTAATCTTCATAGGACAGGTATCAGCCTTGCCAGTTTTATTCACCTGAGATCAATCAAACAGCTATCTTCGTGCTATAGAACTTTCATGTTTCGGTTAGAAACCTAAGTGCAGTGATCGGTGTTCAATACGATCGAGCAATGTCCTTATCGAAGATTCCCGGTCCGTATCCAGTCAAATCACGCATTGTAAACAACTCTTTTTTTTATCTTATTTCATTTTATTATTTTATCTAATAAAAGATTTTTTTGTTTCAGATGACGATTGCTGATCTTGCAGTGTATAACACATTTGATTTTATAGCCGAAATTGCTATGAAAAACACCGGGACAGATATCTTTGATAAAAAAAAACCACACTGAAAGAGCACTCAAATCGAGTGGGGTCCATCCCGAAAATCAAAGCATGGGTGCAGAATCGTCCTAAAACTAATTTGTGAGCGTGTTTATGGCATGGAATTGAACTTTTGATATTCAAAGACTGCAATTAAATTGAATCTCATTAATTGTATTAAAAAATAGTTTTAATCTCGGTCTATGTTCGTATGTTATTGTATGCTACTGAATATTGATGGCATGCTGACATTGTATAAATACTGAATATACAAACTTGGAAACACGTGTTTCATTTGTTGCTTACATTAGGAAAGGGAGAAACATGTATGCGTAATGTACAATTGGCTGTTTTATATCCATCCATTTCATGAATGGTTTGCTCTATATTAAGTCTTAGATTTAAAAAGTTCAGCGGAAATCTAAAAACATCATCTGAACAGTTTGTCAGTTGTCGAAACATTTCAGAAAGTCAAATATACCAATTTTATCACATCGACAACAAAAATACCATATGACTTTACCTTTTTTTTTTAATTACTGAAACTGTCTAAAATAAGACGGCAAGACATTGCATTATGATGTGTAGTCATGTAAAACCTCAGATAATAGGAAAATAAATCCAGTGAAAATCTACCCATAACCTCATTCCACTTTGAGCTAAAATATGTTTTGCTCTCGTGTAAGGTCAAGACAACGAAAGAGCAAGATTTTGTTTGCCCTAAATTGACACAATGGTACATGTACAATGAGCCTATCCTTAAACTATCATATACACTTTACTTGTACCTCATATTTTAATGTTCAGGCAAAGCGACACATCTTGGTATTGATCGCGACCTGCAAACAATAATACGAACATGCAGCAGTTTATTACTACGCGTGCGTAATACATGTCGGACGAGTTTGTAACGTTTCATTAAGTAATCTTATCTGCGATGTAATCTCAAGGTCGGAAACTGGTACGTGTGCAGCAAAAGGCTTATTAAATGTTGTTTAGATAACAGGGTAATGTGTCAAAGAACATGTTATAACATGCCGAAACCTGGTATGACCTTGCATACTAAGCTCTAATTGAGAGGGGTACATATATGTACATACCAAAAGTAGGTTGTTACCTCTATGTACGATACTAGTGTTCCTATGTCTCATGTATGATTGTCAATGGCAAAGCGGATGTATTCGTTAATTCTATTTGTGAACTCTATAGGAGGTCCCTAAAAGCTTTAGACGGATTTAAATCATCAAAAATAAATGTGCTTTTATCTACAAAGCGATACGGCTATGTACACAAACCATGAAAACATGTCTTAATTACTGATCTGAATATCTTCACTCACTTTCATCAAAATGTCTGACCGTAATAATTTATTTGCACACAAATAAGATGGTAGGATCATTTTATAAACACATCAACGTATGATTAGTATAGGAAAAGTAATAGCATGAAATTTGCATAACCCTTGGTTAAACCTGCAAACATCTACAGTAGATGATGTCAAAAAACATTCAATTTGTTATGTCTACGTCACGGAAACTTCTCCCGTTCTATGGTAAGTTTATGTAATAATTACAGTTAACGGGAAAAGGGTCATTGAGTGAGTGTCATTGTATACAGTAACTATTTGATAATAAAAGCAATTGACAATGTGACATGTAATCGAATAACAAGTAAAGTATACATAAAGAGGTATATCCCCCTTCTGTTTCAACTGTAGTTTACACCAATTTGGAATTCCAACATTTTGATCCCCGGAATCACGGATGAGCCCTAGATTGAGGAAACAGCTTTATAATGATGTGTTATCCATCTTTGGTATACTGTATCTGTTGCCATTTTTTTAAGATGTGGCATCACATGTTTGTGTTGCGTTCACCTTTAAGATACAATGTGGTACTCGACTGGTGGATTTTTTAGTCTTTTGGGTTTTCCGTAACCTTGATATCCTCAGTAATACCTTTTAATTAGTGGCACGGTTCGTAATATACACCCTTAATTAATTAATTAATTTGAAATTAACCCATATTATTTAAATTCATAAAATTAAGGGTTTAATGCAACTCTCCTGTTTAAACAGTAGCTTAGACTAATTTGATTTCCAACGTTTTGGCCCCTACCATCACCAATACTGTATGATAAAGTGTAATTCATTTAAGTCATACTGTACCTGTTACCAATGTACAATCACTTGTGTGTGGGGGTGTGTGTGGGGTATGTGGGGTCGGGGGGGGGAGTTTCACTCATCATACAACGTTTTGAATGATCATTACGACACAATACAGCACTTTGAATGGTTCAACAAGACACACAACATAGATTTGAAGAATTGAAGAATCCCGCAAAGCAACTCAACCTTTATGACAACATGCTTTGAACGGTTCCACTAGTATGCACTCTTACGAACTATATTAAACCACATGCCACCCTATACAGGCTTGAGTGGCCTCTTATGTAATAGCCTAACAGTTTAAATGGTTCTTGTGTTAACGCTATGGCACATTTTACTCTTGTGCATAGTCGGTTGTAGATCTAGCGGTTTTTTGGTGTTGTTGTCTATTTCATTTAAAAACAAGTACTAATTGTCTTCGGGGAACATTACAGAAGTCCCCCAATCCCCCGCAGTTATGTTCGGAGTGCAAAAATAGACCTACATATGAAATTTGAGCAAGATCTACCCATACTTTTTTTCGACTGATCAGAGGCCGTGGCGACGAGACATACCATAGTAAGTACTGCTGACTACTATATATTTACATTTGGTGTGGCAAAGCTCTTCTATATTACTACTAAAGTACTGCCAATAGCAGCTTCATCTTATGAGACTATAACTGAAGTTGGTCTTTGCACCTCCGAGCGTCTTAACAGTGTCACTACCGACCTTATCGGTATCTTCTGCTTTGATCCCGAACACCAGCTGCCTGTCTCATGTGTCTGTGTGATCAACAAACATTTTTACGCCTGGACTTTTCACCAATTCAACCTTCTCCGGTTTCACGATCAAAATCAACAACATGCCGGACGGCAAATATAACTCTGACCTGATTACTGCGGGCTTCCGTTGAGTGTGGCGCCGGATATAGGTCGCAATAAAATCGGGAAATGTTTGACGACCCTTGATTAGTTACTTACAAAATGTTATTTGTTACTATTTAATGAATCGAGAATATGATATCTATATCAATTAAAAACAAATGAATTATTAACGAAAGTTGCGGAGTCTTTTCAATTGTGTACGGGAAATAGCGCGTGACGTCTGCTGTTTTCAGTAGTAGTTGAAGACTAATGGTATGACTTTGGCAACGGTGAGTTATCTGTGTGCCGCTCTAGATATTGACCTGACCTGACAGTAATAAGCGGGAAATTTGAAAGTTGGAAATGACATAAATACTTTTTTGCGAATTCTCATTATGAAAATGTAAGTATAAGCAATGAACCGGACACATCTATGCAGTGTATTGCTTAAATAGCCTGTCTTTATGTTGTTTTTGTATTGTAGGATAGTTCGTCCTTCTTTATTTAAACTGTGGTATAGTTCATCTCTTTGTGTGTTGACGCAGTGGCATATCTCTTGTTTTATTTAACAAACGACAGCATATTGTATGGGTAATGAATGAGGGCAATTAAGCAAACTAAGACGATTGTTACTGGGTCTTCTCTGTATGGTCATGGCTGATTTCCAATTTGCTCAATGCTTTCCGGTGTAACATGAAAAGTTACCCGCGTAGAAAACCTACCCGGGGGTTATTTTTCTACGATAGAAACCTTACCCGGGGTCATTTCTCTACGTAGAAAACCTACCCGGGCAGTCGTAGAAAACATACCCCCTAACTTTATATTTTAATTCGTCCTGTGAAAAAGTGACCCCGTAGAAAAGTGACCCGGATCTAAGGAAACATCAACCTCAATGCACGAACATTACCAATGATAATGATTGCGCCCGGCCATCCGCTCAAAGGTCAAGGTCGAAATTACCTTAAAATAGAAGTTTATCAAAATATCTTGTCATCATGTTGTATAACTATAAATTTCGATGGATTTTTTTCTTCACAAGTTTGAATAAGACTGGGGTAGGTCAAAAGTTAAGGTCCACGATATCGATACTACAAATGGAAGCTAAACGGATAATGTTGGTATCATTTATGCAACTGTATATTTTTAATGTCTTCTTTACAGGGATCATTATTTTGTTTGAGACATTTCACCATGAAAGGAAGTGTCAAGTAAGTTTAATTTAACGAATATTAATGATGAATTTATGACCCTTTGAAACGACTGACATGCTAAAACCCCGCATTATGAAAAACTCACAATTAACAACAATACGATCTTTAATTTCAACAATATTGGTTATTTATTACGACAAAAAGAGTATCTCACAGGCCTTGATTGGTACAGAGCAAGTGAAGAAAAAAGTGTAAGGAAAAAATCCCTGCGTGTGTAATGCCAAGAATCGGGCAATTTGAATGTCATTTATGTTTCCTGATTCATGAAAACACTATCACGTTAAATACTGACGTGCTAAAACATCCTTCAATGCGTTCATGAACCAACATTTCAACCCGTTAATCATCATGTTATAATAACGTTATCACATTTACGTGTTACGCAGCACAAAGTAAATAGCATTTTACCACATCAGCTTTTAGCATGATTGACCATCTAATTGTTCGTTGTCATCATGGACTTTTTACGTAATATACCAAATTTGTTTTTACTTGGTCATTTTAAAGCGATCTAGTGTACATTTAACGGAAATGAATTAAACGCGAGTTATTTAAAAACGTTGAAGGGATGATGGTAAATAAGTGGCATTGATATGAACAAAGTATCTTGTGAAATACGAATATGCATATAAACATCATTACACAACCGTGTATTAACACAACTGTCTTTGCTAGATTTCCATATATGAATAGTGAATTGTAGATTTTCTGATAATATAAACTACAGTATGTGATAAAAAATTCTTAACACTTGTGTCAACATAATACGAAATGTATTAAACTCGTTCAATAATTTGATATGCCACTAGGCTAAATATTCGTGTTATATGCAATTATTGAACCCGTTTGATACATTCAGTAGTACCACGGACTAAGATAATCTAATTCCGAAGTAGTACATTGAAAGTATTACTAGATCATTTTTTTTATTGAAATAGTTCAATAGTTGTGTATGCCTCGTGCCTCTGGGCAAGTGACATATCAAATTATTTAAGGTTTCATAATATCCTAAAAGTTACATTGGCAAGTCTAAGATTCGATCATACACATTTCTCTTGTCTGTGAAAAGGTAAAACAAAACGATTTCACTGAATACCTATCACGGATGTTGCATCCTTTTGAAGCGGAGACCATTAAATGGCGTCATTGAATAAATAAGACGTTACAATAGTGTTAAAGTACGTGTAAAATATGACTTTTACTACTACATATTACATAAGCAAACATGTGAGTTACATATCTACGTTTTATCTAACGTTTTAAAACGTTAGCATTTAACGATATAGTTTATCGCGTTTCTGACATGAACGACCGGATCTCTTAATTGTATCTACAGCTGGTGAAGATACAAAGTACGTTGAACACGTTTGGGTCGAAATCGTTCGAAACGAATCTTCTGCCAATGTCGTATGGGACATCCGTAAAGCTTAATACAAAGATGTTGTGATCGACGTTTTTGGACATCAGTATACGTTCGTCATTGTGTGAATTGACCAATACCGCTTTCAGGCATCCTGGGAATGTAGTTCTTTAATCCACATAAGGTTCTCTTGCATACAAAGTGTTCAACACTGAAAAACAGGTTTATAGTGGGCATATACATTTCGCATGTAAATGCTCCTTTGGGAAACATTTTCACCTTGGAGGCAAGGTTTGAATTTTAACCACTTAAATGAGGCTTTCCGTACCACTTTTTCGATCACCACATTGACAACACACGATACACGTAAATAACAGTTTCAAGTTTGTCAGTCATTGTCCCTTCCTTCTTCGATTTCTCTCTCTATCCTGTAATCCTGTAAGTTGTTTGTCCTTTCTTTCCGATTTCGGTTCCTCTGGCCAGAAGTACTTTAGAAGTCTTACTCCATTTACCAGGGTTTTATAATTTGACACATTATACGTTCCCAAGTCATGCACTGCTTCAATTGTTTATGGCCCTGCCGATGTAGGATCAAGATTTCCTCCCTTTCTGTTGGCCTTTCTTGAGCTATGTAGCATTAAGTTGTCACCAACCTTGAATACTGCTTTTTAACTTTTTTTGTCATGATAAAACTTTTGTTTTCGTTGTGTATATTTGATATTCTGAGCTGCCATTTCTCTCGCTTGGGTAAGAGCAACAAATGTATAAATTCTTGACTTTAAAGGGTCTGCGTCAGAAGTTTATGTTGGGACTGCTGGTATATCCAGTTCAATAGACAATCTGGCCTTTCTGACGCACAACAAAGAGAATGGATCTATCTTCGTTGACACGTGATCTGATGTTCTTTATGCGGAAAGAGAAAACGGAAGTATCAGTGACACATGTGGACAGTGATACGTACAGAGTTCTGTTGAATCTCTCAGTTATTCCTCAGTCTGTGGGTGAAATGCAGATGCTATTATGTGGTCTATGCCATGTTATTACAAAACCCGCGGCCCTGGTCTGTAATGACAACCTGCGGAACACCATGCGTGCACACAAACTCCACGAGATGTTTCAGGACTGTTTCTGCTGATTTGTCTTTGATTGAAAACGTACCCGTGTCGTTTTTTTATTGTAGAAATTGTACCGGGTGGTTTTTTCATTGTAGTTAATGTTCCCGGGTTATTTTTCCATGGTAGAAAATGTACCCGGGTCACTTTTTTCACGGTAGAAAATGTACCCGGGTCACATTTTCATGGTAGAAAACGTACCCGGTCGTTTTTAAATCGTAGAAAATGTTCCCGGGTCACATTTTTGTAACAGGGTCAATTTTATTGTCATATATAGTAAATGTTATAATTGTGTATAAACATCCATTTGTATGTACCCAGGGTGTTTTGTGTATGTGTTTGTCCATTTGTTGGCGTTACATGTTACAGGGTGTGGTGTTCTATGTATTTTGTGTAATGTGGTGCTATTTTCAGTGTAACAGTTAACGCCCAGTGATTTAAGTCCAACGTCCATGTTCCAGTCTTGCTTTTTATTGGTCGCTATTTTTATAATCCCTTGTTGGTCAGTCTTGGCGGGAATATCATTGTTAGGTCAGTTAGACTCATGTCTGCCAAGCTGATCACAAGTTCTATCTACTTGTCTTTAAAGTATTCCAGGCAGTTACAAAAGTTATTCGAAACTTGTACAGAGGTGGCAGTAATAGAAGCATCTAGGATGACTCTGTGCCATACACAGAGTGTCTACAGAATACAATAAATATATAGTATGTAAATACATGCTATCTATGCAATCTGCCCTACTTCTGTGAATTGTACTGTACCAAGCATTGAAGAATAAAGAACTCATTATCACTTAAATAATACCCGTGTTCTCTATTTATGTGGAACACAACGGTTACATTTTGGAGCCTCCAGTGATTCTTCACAGTGGTACTACGCCGATGTTAGCCATCGTCGTAGATTTTGCGCATGATCCCGTGTTTTGTACATGTTTGTAAGGTGTACGTGATTTGACGTGATTTGTCAATCAGCTGTTTCGTGTCAAGGTCAGGCGATCCAAGCGCTTGAGTGACAGAGACGATACTGTTTTGGACAGTGTTGTGTGCTCTTAAGATTTAAACGCTTTGATGATTCCGAATTTGCCGATATGGAAAGTTCCATGGTAAGTATAAGGGGAATCAACAGAAGGACAGACAGCCTGAACAACATGCCGGCCAGTCAACACATCAGAACTTTGTTCAGTACCAGCATCCTCATCAACAGTCTGCAGCTTCTAGAGGTTTTAGCGGTCCACAGTTTCAGGATTCTGTCAGAGTCCATGGACACCCTAACTACACCAGCCCTGCACCACCTGATGATGTAGGAGATGAGCCAGTATGTTACAGGTGTGGACAGGTAGGACATATAGCACTAGGCTGTAGGGTGAAGCTGGAGAACAGACATAAACCGTTAAATTTCCAACGGCCATCATCAAGGGGCAGACGATAGGCCGTGAGAGTCAGAGGGATCATGGTAACAGTCAACCACCAGATCTACTTGGGCCCCCTACAGGATCAGATCTGTTTGTTGAAGGTATACCAGCGAAGGCGCTATTGGATACTGGATCAACTGTATCTACTGTTAGCAGGACCTTCTACAATCAGCATCTTCGCCGTTTTGATATACGACCCTTAGATAATATCCTTAAGATAGAATGTGCTGATGGACAGGACTTACCCTATGAAGGATTTATTGAAGCTGCCATTACAATCAATGGAACAGGTCTATCTGATGAAGATAATAAGTGCGTAGCTTTCGGGCGACGAAGGCGCCCGAGCGAAGCTCTTTAATGGTAACACATGCGTGCGTAAACAGAGTTGCTTCCACTTTCTACCCGTTGCCTTTATTTTTTTTTGTCCGGAAGTAGACATCCAGTAGGGAAACGTGAAGTGTATCCTTGAAGCAAAGACAATTGTGTTTCAACCCATACATGAATATTTTCATATAGTGAAAACAATCTTCATGTTTTATTACTTGTTTATTTAGATAACAAATAATATACATTCTGAGTGAAGAAAGTCTATTACATAAAATGTGATACTTACAGGCATGAAACTTCGTTCAGAGATTATCATATCATGACGTCACAAACACGTCAAAATCCATCGGCCTTCATCGGTTATTTCCGGAAGGATGAAAAATAACCGGAAAATTCTGGAACTGATATCCATTGCATTTATCTCTTTGTCGGTGCTTCAAGACTTTGTTTCCACAGGCTCAAAAAGTCAAAATGCGGATATTTTCTGAAGTTATTTTGTCATCAACCCGGTTCTGTTGATATTCCTACCGGGAAATATCTTCAAAAACAGATTATTTAAAATTTCATCAGCTTTTGATTTCCATATGTTGAGAAAATGAACGAAATCATTAACATTTTTGAAAGTCTGGATATAGTCTTTACATTATTTATGCATCACCACTCATAAAAAAAGCCATGGAAAATGCATTTATGACGAAATTAGCAATACTTTTCCAGACAATCAACCAAAGTGCAACGCCCTTTTTCAGCAACGTATCAGTTTTTCACAACGCGTGCCGATTTATAACTAGTTACAGACAGACACTGTAATTTTATTTGGCATCATTACCTGTCAAACATCGGTGACAATTATAAAATTTGAAATTCAATCCGGTGTTTCAGGATGGAACAGTAATTGAGACTACATATCGATATAAAGACAATTTCAGTTACATCAAAGTATAACAATGTTTTGTTTTTTTTTAATTTCATTTTTTTAACTAACATCTCTATACATTTACTTAGACTAATCGTCAAATATGTAATATGCACATTGAAACGGAATTGCTACTTTTTTACAGTCAAACGTGTAACACACTGACAGCTTCAAGTGATAATACATGAAAGTCAAGCCAATCACTCACTACCATATTGATTCACGATAAGAATTTATTGAATTATCAATTTGGGCCAAACAAGTTCGACCAATAATACCGTGACAAGGTCGGCCCATGTAGTAAACACATAAAAAGTCGTAAAATTGGCGGTAAAAATGTGACGTTGCATGCTTTATGACGTCATGATTAAGCTGATTCCAATGGGCCGAACTTATCCGAATGCCTGTCCGAACTTACCCCATGGCGGGGCTCGTTTGGCCATCCGATCTTTCGACAGAAAAAGTTAAATAATGTTTAAAAAGGACGTGCTGCCATACTTCCTAGAACGGACTTTAATATTAAAAAAGGGCCGAACTTGCCCCGGCCTCCCTTTTGTTATGTCGGTCTTAATCTCATTAGAGCTTGGGTTTTATTGTTATTCCTCGACTAACCGACTTTGAATAAAGTTTATCTCATCTCATTCTGAAAGTTGTATTCTGAATCAGTAAATATCAGAGATCAACAAAAGCTACGCTCTTTTAAGGCATTGCATTTTCATATTTGGATTGATCACGACATATTTCTAGTGGTACCTGATAGCCCTTACTGCTTGAAAGTACCAATACTCATCGGAACCAACATCCTGTGTGTTGTGATGGAGAAGGTAAGTATCAACTACGGACCCACATTTCTACAGAAGGCCAGACTTATTACACCATTATACTTGTCGTTCAGATGCATTGTCCTACGGGAGAGGGAATTGGAGAGAAGAAACCATCGTTTAGCCATTGTGAGGTATGCTGGAGACACGCCCATTATCATCAAACCCAACTGAGAAGTTATGATGGACGGGATGACAGGAAAGCACTTGGCTTATCCGCCAGTTTGCGCTGTTCTGCAACCCACTGCTAATTCCCGCATCCCTAAGGACTTCGACATCACTCAATTACTAGTGCCATACAGTTACAGTATGAGCGACGTGAAGGTCCATATCACCAACTTGTCGACAGCTACCGTTACCATTCAGCCGAGAGCCATACTATGCGAGATGCAGACTGTCACAGTTTAGGACTCTACACCAGAGACGACTCCTGATACGACTGATGATGTCTGCACCAATGGATTGTCATCAGATCAGATTGTGCAAGGAAAACCTCTCTTGGACAACATCGTGTTATCTTTTCTGCTGGTGACACTGACCTTGGTCATACATGAGCTCTATTCCGGTAATTTTACAGAGCTCCTTCATCAGATGACTTGTAAAGATTTGACCTTGGTCCGAATGAATCCTGTGAGGTAATCCATAATGGACGACGAATTGGTTAAGAAATACCTCAGCAGTGGTCCAAGCTGTCATGTTCCTAGTAGGTACAACAACCGTATATCGGGTAATTATAAAATGGTCCGTGATTACCAGTATAATTTCAATTCCACCTTTCGAAGTCTCCACTGACAAAAAGTCCATACAAAATAATTCTATATGCTGGAAAGTGTTGATGGAAACAAGTTGAGCACTGGTCTTAGCTGGCGTCTTCCTAAGTACACAACGCGAGCACGACTTCACCCACTCATCGATGTCCTTGGTCATGCCAATCCAGTAAAAACGATCTCTAACTAAGGATAGGGTGCGGTCGCGTCCTTGATGCCCTAAGTTGTTGTGTAACATAGTCAGAACTGTAGGAACCTTGGATCTAGGCAATAGAAACTGAGTCGTCTTGGTATCTCCATCAGATATTACTACTCTGCACAGAATTCCATCCACAAGTTTTAATCTGTCAAAGTTCTTCATCATGGCTAAGTAACCAGGTCCTGGTGGCAAGTCATCTTCGGTTTAGAACCAGACTCTACAAGAGGTACCTAGAATCCTAGCAGAGAATCCTTCCGCTGTTCCTCTTGGAGTTCCGGTAAACACTGGGACGCAGAAGACGTAGACTCATCACAAGGAACTTGTGCGGACGTGGCGATGGTTTATATATATGGCGAGGCCGAGATTCCTTTACTCATTGCCTTAATGACATCCTCGCAGATGGTGACCATTTCCTCATCATTCTGCAGACTGGGATGACGAGACATTCCGTCAGCATCGGCATTGTTGACAACGGGTCGGTATTGGATGCTAAAATCAAAGTTGGACAGTGCTGCCACCCAACGCTGAGATGTCGAATCAAGCTTGGCTGATGATAGCACATACGTCAGGGGGTTGTTATCTGTTATAGCAGTAAACGGACATCCCACAAGGCAAACTTATCGGTCACCGCCCACTTCAAAGCAAGGAACTCAAGTCGGTACGCTGGATACCGTCAGTCTGCTTTGGACAACCCGCGACTGGCATACGCTATTACTCTCTTCACTCTGTCCTGTTGTTGGTAGAGAACGGCTCCTAAGCCAAGTCCAGAGGCATCTGTGTGTAAAATGAAAGGCTGTTTAAAATCAGGATAGCTGACAATGGGTGGTCCTGACAAACAAGTCTTCAACGTCTGGAACGCCTCCTCTTGTTCAGATAAGATTTATTATTCAAGAGGATTAATTATGGAAATTAAAAACACAAAAGGTTTTACAATTTAGCAATTTCCTCTCATGAAAACATTTTTATCATAAACAAATAGATTCATCAAATATTCTACAAAATATTCAAGACTGAGATGCAACAAGTAAGGAAAATATAGTAAATCAATCATAATTGTTTGAGAATAAAAAGAAGAAATAGTATTAAGTCCCACAAACCACCAGGTTTCACATGATAGAACTAACAGACATTCGGTACGCCTACGACCAGTCCCTTTCCCTTTGTGTCAAACATTATATTGATCATCTATATCTTGGATATCAAAACAAGGAGAGGTCCATTTACGTTTCCGTACATCTGCTCAGCTATCACGATTTCAATACAATACTATTATGAAGCGATTCATACGTAAAGTCTAGGTAAAGCGCCCTAAATAAACTAAATAGACTGCAACAATCAATTAAATCGTTCAGCTTCGCAAGACTTTGTTGTGTATTGTAGCAAAACAGTTTGTTTGCTTGCATAAGGAAATCCACTTTCATTTCGGGTATTATCAATCAAAGTTTAAATAAATTCGACTTATGAGTTCACTGTTTCTTTTTTTTAAGACCAGACACGATGTTATCCACTGTGCAGTGATACAAAAACGTTCAACAGCTAAAATAAAAGAAGATATACTTGAACTGTATTTACTATTTACATCGTAAAGCTACATGTATTGTGAAACTAACTTTAAAGTCAGATATGTGTATCAAGATACATATCGTATCGAATGTATTGTGCTGTGAAAATACAGTTTACGGGGAACAGGGTACAGGGTACGGGGTACATGGTACAGGGTACAGGGTACAGGATACGGGGTACAGGGTACAGAGTACGGGGTACAAGGTACAGGGTACGGGGTACAGGGTACTAGAATCAGGTACTCTTGCTAATTTTATAAATCGTAGAGTATTGGGAACAAATCAAACAAGGATGGCTTAGGCATGTATTCTGGACGGATAAGAGAGGTATTCCTAAGGTAGAATTCTGATGGGTCCAGTACCGACTGGTAGACAGACATCTAAGTAAGAATTCCGATGGGTACTGGACAGACAGAAACCAAAGGTAGAATTCCGATGGGTATTGTATCGACTGATAGACAAAAACCTAAGGTAGAACTCCGATGGGTACTGTACCGACTGGTAGTCAGAGACCTGAGGTAGAACTCCGATGGGTAGTGTGCCGATTGGTAGAAAGAAACCTAAGGAAGAACGCCGATGGGTACTGAACCGACTGGTAGACAGAAACCTAACGTAGAACTCCGATGGATCCTGTACCGACTGGTAGACAGAAACCCAAGGTAGAACTCCGATGGATACTGTATCGACTGGTAGACAGAAACCTAAGGCTACGACCAGTCCCGATGGGTGCTGTACCGACTGGTAGACAGAAACCCAAGGTAGAACCCCGATGGGTACTGTACCGACTGGTAGACAGAAACCTAAGGTAGAACTCCGATGGGTACTGTACAGTCTGGTAGACAGAAACCTTAAGTATAACTCCGATGGGTACTGTACAGACTGGTAGACAGAAACCTAAGGTAGAACTCATATGGGTACTGTACCGACCGGTAGACAGAAACCTAAGGTAGAACTCCGATGGATACTTAACTGACAGATAGGCAGAAACCTAAGATAGAACTCTGATGGGTACTGCACAGACTGGTAGACAGAAACCTAAGGTAGAACTCCGATGGGTACCGCACAGACTGGTAGACAGAAACCTTAAGTAGAACCCCGATGGGTACTGTACTGACTGGTAGACAGAAACCTAAGGTAGAACTCCGATAGGTAAAGCTGTACTGTACTGACTGGTAGACAGAAAACTAAGGTAGAACTCCGATAGGTATAGCTGTACTGTACTGACTGGTAGACAGAAAACTAAGGTAGAACTCCGATAGGGATAGCTGTACTGTACTGACTGGTAGACAGAAACCTAAGGTAGAACTCCGATGGGTACTGTACCGACTGTAGACAGACACCTAGGCAGATTACGACCACTTGTACAGTACTGTAACTACCGACCTTTGAAAGTTTGACTTTATATTGGCTGATGGGCAGTATGACAGGTGCATTCACAATGGAAAATCTTTAAGTGGAATTATTACTTGTTAAATAATTCATGAATATAAAGATTTGCTCATATATTCAATGGACGCTTAACCCTGTGTTATCTTAGATCGATTTACGTATTTATTTGTGAATGCGATCATTGGAGTATTTGCTGATAAAGTTTGGTGCATTCATTTATATGATAAAAAAACCACGTAGAGGCAGTTAAGATTTTTAAACGTCGAACAGCAAAACAGGGTCCATGATTCTCTAATCTGCCTTATACGGAACGTTTGCACAAACTAATTATATTACCGACTCTGGCATGAAAAGATCAATAAAAATCAATGTTAGGTAAATATTCGTTTATGCAGAAAACAATAGATATAAAGAAGAATACTTTATCTAAAAGTGTGTAGTAAATTAGATGACAATTATGCTGAATTAAGTATGAAAGTGATGGGCACTGAAATAATCAGCCAAAAAATTAAAATTTATGTAATTATTTCAAATAATTAAGAGTAAATCGATGTGTATGTAAGATACACATATAGATCCATCGTGCTATTGATCAGGTAGGATCTGCCTAAACACGAACCCCTAAATGTACTAGTATCCTACAAATGTACATATGTACCCCTATATGTACATAGCGGTTACACCGCACTTCTAGTACGTACCCGTCGCTGTGTCAGCTTATTATGCAGAGTCATGCTGCGTTTTAATTTATACTGGCCATCAATATATATTCAGACAAGGCCCTGATAGCTGACAATACACGAAGTATTAAGTACTGTATTATAACTATTTTTATTCTGCATCAAAGTAAGTAATTTGTAATTTGATCCGACCTTGGAATCACATTACAAAGCAGGTCACTTTGCAGGACGTTGTTTGGCACGACATGAATGCTACATTGTAGAAGATTTCATGTAGGTCAAAAGAAAACGTCTGTACTCGATGTGTCTGCAAACATTGTCAGTGTTTGTGTTCGTATATCGATCAATACCTGTGTGTCTGCTCTCTCTTACCTGAAGAATATGATGTACACGTACAATGTATAGAAACTGCTTAACGAACAGCTCGCTGCGCTGTACGGTTTGGGTAAATAATATTCTTGCTCAATCGATTCTTCATTTTAAACACGAAGGAGAGAGATTTTCAGAAAAGGACAAGAAGGAGTGACAATTATCTATCAAATAACACGCTGACAGCACGTTTTTGTTACATAGTACATTTTAATTGGTCAATTAGTGAACCTTACAATAGACCCATGATAGGAACATGAAGTTAGTAGTTTTTCTAAGCCTCAGCACTGAGTAATCGTCAGAGATACTGCGATCGTTACGAAGTTAGGGTTAAATCGGGATGTGGGCAAATAACCATTGTACCAGATAATTTATCACATTAGAACATCAAAACTAAACGAGATGTGATGAATACTCTATGAAACACTCTTTTGATTTTGTGGTGACATATTCTAGGAGTGCAGTGAGCGAAAGTGAGCGTTACTACTGGAGAATCCAGGATGGTGTATTGGTCTGAAGTGAGAAATGTGTTTGGGGTATTGGTCTGAAGTGAGAAATGTGTTTGGTGTAGTGAGCTGAAGTGAGAAATGTGTTTGGTGTAGTGGGCTGAAGTGAGAAAGTGTTTGGTGTAGTGAGCTGAAGTGGGAATTCTGTTTGTCTGGTGAAGTGGGCTAAATTGAAGGATTTATCAGGTGAAATTAGGCTGAAGTGAAAGATTTGGCTGGTGCTCTCAGCTGAAAGGAGATTCTTGTTTAGTGTAGTGGGCTGAAAAGAGATATCTGTCTGGTGTAATGGACTGAAGGGAGATATTTGTCTGGTGTATTTGGCTGAAGGGAGATACTTGTCTGGTGTAGTTGGCTGAAGGAAGACACTTGTCTGGTGTAGTCGGCTGAAGGGTGATACTTGTCTGGTGTAGTTGGCTGAAGGGATATACTTGTCTGGTGTAGTTTGCTGAAGGGTGATACTTGTCTGGTGTAGTTGGCTGAAGGGTGATACTTGTCTGGTGTAGTTTGCTGAAGGGTGATACTTGTCTTGTGTAGTTGGCTGAAGGGTGATACTTGTCTGGTGTAGTTGGCTGAAGGGAGACACTTGTTTGGTGTAGTTGGGTGAAGGGAGACACTTGTTTGGTGTAGTTGACTGAAGGGAGGCCCATATTTTGGTATAGTTGGCTGAAGGGAAACACTTGTTTGGTATAGTTGGCTGAAGGGAGATACTTGCTTGGCGTAGTTGGCTAAGGGAAAAACGTGTCTGGTGTGTAGGCTGACGGTTAAAAATGAATTTGGTAAATTAGGCTAAATGGAATATATATATTGTAGTTTGATGAAAGTAGAAAAGTTGCTGGTGAGTGGACAGGAGGGAGAAATGTCAGGGAATGATGGAGAGGCTAGTCCTGTGTCGGAGGATGAATAGTGATAGCGATCCTGTGTCGGAGGATGAATAGTGATAGCGATCCTGTGTCGGAGGATGAATAGTGATAGCGATCCTGTGTCGGAGGATGAATAGTGATAGCGATCCTGTGTCGGAGGATGAATAGTGATAGCGATCCTGTGTCGGAGGATGAATAGTGATAGCGATCCTGTGTCGGAGGATGAATAGTGATAGCGATCCTGTGTCGGAGGATGAATAGTGATAGCGATCCTGTGTCGGAGGATGAATAGTGATAGCGATCCTGTGTCGGAGGATGAATAGTGATAGCGATCCTGTGTCGGAGGATGAATAGTGATAGCGATCCTGTGTCGGAGGATGAATAGTGATAGCGATCCTGTGTCGGAGGATGAATAGTGATAGCGATCCTGTGTCGGAGGATGAATAGTGATAGCGATCCTGTGTCGGAGGATGAATAGTGATAGCGATCCTGTGTCGGTATTTTACTGTGTACTTTTGTACAAGGAAATACATTGTTTCTAACCATATTAGCTATTTGTTCAAGTGTGTTAGAATGGGGATAGTACGTTGTTTTTCGTGTCTATACTGGCGATTAGAACATGAAATTTGGTTTAAACTCTCGACCTATCGGTCTCGAGTTCAAACCCAAATTTCATGTTCTAATCGCCAGTATAGCCACTCAAAACAACGTACTATTCCCTAAATAATATATATAAAAATATATATATCAAACCTTTTCCTCTTCGTCATTTTCGAAAATCGATTTCATTCTTTCTTTACTAAAATCGTTGAGGGTTTCGGGGACCACATCCACCATGGTCATTTCCATATTACCCGTACCGTAAAGATCTGCAATACAGAGTTGGAGGTTTTACTGTAGGTTGGGTGTTTCAGTCCAGAGATTATGTGATAGCTCCAAATTAAATTCAATGTACTATATATGTGGCGAAATTCCATTATATCACGAGTGTTAATGTATGAAACATGGTTAAGGAATTATATCCTAGCATTTTACGCCATATTCTTATAACGTCATGCTTGAAAACAGAGCTGTGTGCCGTTTTGAATAAGCTCCTTTGTTAATTTCATACTAGAACCGTTTGGAAGAATATTGTACTCCTTTTGGGCGATATAGTGGGATCTCG
>NW_018408894.1:0-21665 GCF_002113885.1 Mizuhopecten yessoensis
AATGTACCCAGCCTCGGGACGTGGACCCAGCTTTCTTGGAGACCCGGTCTATTTGAAAAATTCCCATGTGCTACAGAACAAAAGTGTCTAGCTGGTTTATTAACAAGGTAACATAACTATTAAGGCTACGTGTTTCCCACTAGCATAGAACTATCACATATCAGTTATCAGGCTGTGTCATTATTCGGTAGTGATAACAACCAGAATGTTCAAAACGTGTCAAACATTTCCCTGATTTACTATAAAAATTCTGGCATTTAATATTAAACGTGCGAAATAAAAAAGAATACACATAATATCAATAACCAAACACTTGTCAGTATAATGGCTTCGTACTGCTAGCTATGTCATAAGGCCTTATATATTGGATCCATATCTCCCCGAATCTGTTCTGCTGCCATTATATCCGATACCAAATCATGCATTACCAGTGATCCTGGTCCACAACAGTCAAATTTTCGGAAATTTGATGTTTTTTTATGTGTTATTTATTGTTTATAACTAATGGTACTCATAACTAATGACAGTTTAATGATAAATAGATTTTGATACGACCATATTCTATCCATATTAATCCTGTAGTCATACCGACAGGAGAGCTGATACGACAATTTTGGGTTGATACGGCGTAGGAAATTAAGAAACGCCAGATAGTTATCCATCTAATGACATTTTCAAATCATGTATTCTTTTAAAAACTTCTAAAAAAGGTTAGAAAATCGTGAGATATAATCTGATTTAACAAAATGGTTTTTGATGTATCTGAAAGTCAGTATCCAATGCCCTTGTAATAACTGATCAAACTATACAGTAATCTCGGGTTCACCTGGCAGTGGACATTCTGTGTTAATCAAATTAAACTGTTAAGTGCTAAAGGATCAAGTGAGATTATGATTGATAACATCGCCCAATGGTGGTCTGCTATCACGCTAGCATTACGTCATTTCTATAATACCAGATGAATTGACCTGTTTTGTTTTTGCATTTTCATCATGTATTTGTAAAAACAAAATTAAGCTTAATCTGTCTAGGTGTAAAGTTAAACAAATTAACCTTGTCGTCACCTAGCCTAAGCCGGATTAAAATCCGGAGAAATAAATTATCTCCATCTCTAATTCTTCAGGCCTCATGTAATCACAGGCCTAGAATTACATGTAGAGTGTCTAATTTTTCAGGCCTCATGTAATCACA
The DNA here is from genome assembly GCF_002113885.1 of Mizuhopecten yessoensis. Taxonomy (NCBI): domain Eukaryota; kingdom Metazoa; phylum Mollusca; class Bivalvia; order Pectinida; family Pectinidae; genus Mizuhopecten; species Mizuhopecten yessoensis. The sequence goes on from NW_018408894.1 coordinate 1,192, forward strand.
GGCCTAGCATTACATGTAGAGTGTCTAATTCTTCAGGCCTCATGTAATCACAGACCTAGCATTACATGTAGAGTGTCTAATTCTTCAGGCCTCATGTAATCACAGACCTAGCATTACATGTAGAGTGTCTAATTCTTCAGGCCTCATGTAATCACAGGCCTAGCATTACATGTAGAGTGTCTAATTCTTCAGGCCTCATGTAATCACAGGCCTAGCATTACATGTAGAGTGTCTAATTCTTCAGGCCTCATGTAATCACAGGCCTAGCATTACATGTAGAGTGTCTAATTCTTCAGGCCTCATGTAATCACAGGCCTAGCATTACATGTAGAGTGTCTAATTCTTCAGGCCTCATGTAATCACAGGCCTAGCATTACATGTAGAGTGTCTAATTCTTCAGGCCTCATGTAATCACAGGCCTAGCATTACATGTAGAGTGTCTAATTCTTCAGGCCTCATGTAATCACAGGCCTAGCATTACATGTAGAGTGTCTAATTCTTCAGGCCTCATGTAATCACAGGCCTAGCATTACATGTAGAGTGTCTAATTCTTCAGGCCTCATGTAATCACAGGCCTAGCATTACATGTAGAGTGTCTAATTCTTCAGGCCTCATGTAATCACAGGCCTAGCATTACATGTAGAGTGTCTAATTCTTCAGGCCTCATGTAATCACAGGCCTAGCATTACATGTAGAGTGTCTAATTCTTCAGGCCTCATGTAATCACAGGCCTAGCATTACATGTAGAGTGTCTAATTCTTCAGGCCTCATGTAATCACAGGCCTAGCATTACATGTAGAGTGTCTAATTCTTCAGGCCTCATGTAATCACAGGCCTAGCATTACATGTAGAGTGTCTAATTCTTCAGGCCTCATGTAATCACAGGCCTAGCATTACATGTAGAGTGTCTAATTCTTCAGGCCTCATGTAATCACAGGCCTAGCATTACATGTAGAGTGTCTAATTCTTCAGGCCTCATGTAATCACAGGCCTAGCATTACATGTAGAGTGTCTAATTCTTCAGGCCTCATGTAATCACAGGCCTAGCATTACATGTAGAGTGTCTAATTCTTCAGGCCTCATGTAATCACAGGCCTAGCATTACATGTAGAGTGTCTAATTCTTCAGGCCTCATGTAATCACAGGCCTAGCATTACATGTAGAGTGTCTAATTCTTCAGGCCTCATGTAATCACAGGCCTAGCATTACATGTAGAGTGTCTAATTCTTCAGGCCTCATGTAATCACAGGCCTAGCATTACATGTAGAGTGTCTAATTCTTCAGGCCTCATGTAATCACAGGCCTAGCATTACATGTAGAGTGTCTAATTCTTCAGGCCTCATGTAATCACAGGCCTAGCATTACATGTAGAGTGTCTAATTCTTCAGGCCTCATGTAATCACAGGCCTAGCATTACATGTAGAGTGTCTAATTCTTCAGGCCTCATGTAATCACAGGCCTAGCATTACATGTAGAGTGTCTAATTCTTCAGGCCTCATGTAATCACAGGCCTAGCATTACATGTAGAGTGTCTAATTCTTCAGGCCTCATGTAATCACAGGCCTAGCATTACATGTAGAGTGTCTAATTCTTCAGGCCTCATGTAATCACAGGCCTAGCATTACATGTAGAGTGTCTAATTCTTCAGGCCTCATGTAATCACAGGCCTAGCATTACATGTAGAGTGTCTAATTCTTCAGGCCTCATGTAATCACAGGCCTAGCATTACATGTAGAGTGTCTAATTCTTCAGGCCTCATGTAATCACAGGCCTAGCATTACATGTAGAGTGTCTAATTCTTCAGGCCTCATGTAATCACAGGCCTAGCATTACATGTAGAGTGTCTAATTCTTCAGGCCTCATGTAATCACAGGCCTAGCATTACATGTAGAGTGTCTAATTCTTCAGGCCTCATGTAATCACAGGCCTAGCATTACATGTAGAGTGTCTAATTCTTCAGGCCTCATGTAATCACAGGCCTAGCATTACATGTAGAGTGTCTAATTCTTCAGGCCTCATGTAATCACAGGCCTAGCATTACATGTAGAGTGTCTAATTCTTCAGGCCTCATGTAATCACAGGCCTAGCATTACATGTAGAGTGTCTAATTCTTCAGGCCTCATGTAATCACAGGCCTAGCATTACATGTAGAGTGTCTAATTCTTCAGGCCTCATGTAATCACAGGCCTAGCATTACATGTAGAGTGTCTAATTCTTCAGGCCTCATGTAATCACAGGCCTAGCATTACATGTAGAGTGTCTAATTCTTCAGGCCTCATGTAATCACAGGCCTAGCATTACATGTAGAGTGTCTAATTCTTCAGGCCTCATGTAATCACAGGCCTAGCATTACATGTAGAGTGTCTAATTCTTCAGGCCTCATGTAATCACAGGCCTAGCATTACATGTAGAGTGTCTAATTCTTCAGGCCTCATGTAATCACAGGCCTAGCATTACATGTAGAGTGTCTAATTCTTCAGGCCTCATGTAATCACAGGCCTAGCATTACATGTAGAGTGTCTAATTCTTCAGGCCTCATGTAATCACAGGCCTAGCATTACATGTAGAGTGTCTAATTCTTCAGGCCTCATGTAATCACAGGCCTAGCATTACATGTAGAGTGTCTAATTCTTCAGGCCTCATGTAATCACAGGCCTAGCATTACATGTAGAGTGTCTAATTCTTCAGGCCTCATGTAATCACAGGCCTAGCATTACATGTAGAGTGTCTAATTCTTCAGGCCTCATGTAATCACAGGCCTAGCATTACATGTAGAGTGTCTAATTCTTCAGGCCTCATGTAATCACAGGCCTAGCATTACATGTAGAGTGTCTAATTCTTCAGGCCTCATGTAATCACAGGCCTAGCATTACATGTAGAGTGTCTAATTCTTCAGGCCTCATGTAATCACAGGCCTAGCATTACATGTAGAGTGTCTAATTCTTCAGGCCTCATGTAATCACAGGCCTAGCATTACATCTGTGTATACAGACCCAGATGGATTTCAGGCCCACTACTGTCAAAGCTCATCCGTTTCTGACCTCATTACCAACTTGTTTTACGTAATGTAGACAATTCAGATTTATCTTCAATCTGCATACAACATCAGTTTAATCTCAATATGACAATCTGATAAAAAGGAACACCATTCTTCTCTCAACATTTTCAGCATTTTTTTTTCATAAAATTTTACATATTTTCTGTCCTACTTTCAAATATTAATCTAATATCTAAATATATTTAGTGATACTGCAATAACACTACAATTATCAATACATGGCTTTGTCTAAAAATTACTGGATTAGAAATGAACTATTATCTGTTTGAGTTGATGAGAGTATGAACGGAACATTAGAATTCCCCGAAGGTGAGATATGTCAACTATACTTAAATTATCACGAAATATGGTCATTTAAATATTACATCACGTTTATAAAACAGTAAGGTGCATCCATTTTAGTGTCATCAACCTTCCTCTATACCCCATGACCTACATGATTTGATTAAGATGGAAACTTAATGCACCAACACGGTGTAGAACTTTAACCTAGTGTACGTGGTTGATAATGAAATCGTCCTACCTCAGGGTATAAAACAGGTCACAAAACAGGTTTAATGTCCTCAAAACAGACATAGAAGATGGCACCCGGGGAAACACTGAGGAGAAGAGATCTTTTTTCAGGTTTCACCTGACCACGGTATTTAGAGGTATGACAGCTTACTTGAATAGACAGACTGAGGCAAGGACGGACAGAAGTGTGTTGTCGTTGCTTTAATATGACAAACATTTTGATTCGAGGAGGTTATAAGTGACCTTAAATTATCATTATTATATTGCAACAATTCATACGGCAACGCTTAATATTTAACATTCTGGGTCTGGAGATGTTAACCTCCATACTGTCACTAAATTGACAAATGATAAAAACAGTTGTTTTTTTTAGTTTTTTAAATAGGTTTAATCTAGACACTGGAATGATACGTTTTTCCACACAGTTTAAAGCTGTTCCATCAGTTTAAAGCTGTTCCATCATATTATTCATAAAATTGGTACCACTGCTACATTTTGTTATCAGAGTTTATCGGGTAACAACTGTCACAATGGGGGCAGCAGATCAGTTTTGGTAGTCACCTCTTACAATAATACATAGACAGTAGGATACCACAGGTCTATTCTTGGTTTTTTTCAATGTCCCCTGAAAAGACGACATGGAAGGAGTCAGGGGTTTGGGGCTGGGAGTCAGGAGATTGGGGCTGGGAGTCAGGAGATTGGGGCTGGGAGTCAGGAGAGATTGGGGCTGGAAGTCAGGAGATGTGGGCTGGGAGTCAGGGGTTTGGGGCTGGGAGTCAGGGGTTTGGGATGGGGGCCACATAAGTTGCCTCTTATAACATACAGTGGGGTTCAGCAGGCTTATATTTTTTCCTGAACCTACACCTAATAAGTCTATGCAATTCAGATATAATGTTGGTTTAAAAACATTTGTATTTCATCAAGCTGCATGATTACTAGGAACTGTGTCCAGTAAGAATCATTCTGGATATATACCCAGTCGCCAACACTAAACCCATGAAGTGTGTACTTTTTGCACAAACAAAGGTTTCACTGTATACCTCCATTAACTGAAACTACACTGAATAGAACCCTAGTATGATATGTACTATGTCACCTCCACCAGGCAAATGACCAGTGTAAACTGAGGTATAAATAGGTACGACTTAGCAACAATCAAAACGCCATTTATTCGGCTACCCTATAAACAAATGTATTCAAATGTATGACCGCCAAATTGACAAATCAATCCAGCTGTGCTTTGCTTCAATCACCTGAGCTGAGTGTTAGAGACCAGTAGACACCGAGATAAAGTTTCAACAACTATATATAGTCTTAGAGGACAGCTGACCCAAAGTAGGGACTCAGTAACTTTTAACCATACAATCCTACCCTCTACCTCATCCAATTCCAGATAAAGGAGAAAAATGTTGATTAGAAAAAGTCCAAAAACATTAGTTCTTGGTCACATAGGTATTGAAAGTGAACATGCAGTGTAGCAGATTATTATACGTTCCCGCCATGTTGAGTCATCGGCAAATTAACTTCACAAGGCACAAGTATAAATTCCGTTAATTAATTCTCAGATCCACAGATTATAACACTTTCCAATCCTATTTGAATGCTTTAGAGTGAGCTTTGGTCCGATCATAGGCGATGCTGGAATTCCATGTACTGGTATCGTAGACAAATTAATCTATTTAGAGAGTTTGATATGCCATTGATGATAAATACAAGCGGGATTCTCACCCCCTTTCTGTATAAAAACCTAATTGTTTGTCAATCTACCTATCTGTACACATGTATTTTTTGTATTGTATCGGCAGTGTCAAGTTTTCAATCAGGAAAAAACACTTGTGATGACTTTGTTTTTATAGCTATACACTACATTCTTATTTTTAAGTGTCTAATTCCAAATTAGTAAAATCAAGAGAAATCTCCCACAACAAGTTGTACGAAAAAGTTTTCCTCACAGGCTTCCGACAAACAGACTGACTAACTTAACTCTCAAGTCTGGGCATTAGGGACCTATCTATACCTTTAAAAAAACATTCGGCAGACAAGGTCATCCATCTTTGATAGCACATGGTGACGGGTTACAACGACAGCAGTTAGAAGCTTTCAACAAACATTACCTATTATAGGTTCTTAACTCAGACTCTTGTCTCATCCTTAAGTGCCTGTGTTGTCCATGCATTTTAAACTGAATTCTGTCTACTGGTGTTCAAACAGCAATATAACCTCTATAAATCACATTGCTTGCTTCCCTGTCTCCGTGACAGGGTTGTCTTTCTTGATTTTTGTTTGTAGAGGAAACCTACAAAAACTTAAATAAGTTCTGGTCTATTACGAGTCTGTTAACCTGAAAGGTTTCAGCAATCTAAGCCTGCCATCATAAGTTACAGTAATTACCCATTGTGGAGAAAATCATACCCTATCTGGCCTAATTGACAATATCTTCCAATTCTTGAGTTTGACAGCGAAATGTCCAAGATCAAATTTTGCAAACCATTCCTAGGTCATAGCTCAAGGCTAACCCAGCCAATAGTAAAATTAATGCATTAAATATTGATCATATTTAACAAGCAATTTCCCCTGTGTAAAAACACAGCCTTGATTGATGCTGAGAGTGGCTACAAGATCAACCTGTCAAATGCTGTGGAGACAATATTGAAGAAGTCCAATAAAAAACCCTACACTCCTTGTCGTGTAAGACAGGGACATCATAGTAATTCTCCTTATATACTTCAGCCTGTTTTATTTCAAATTTTGTCAATAAATATGGCAACAATTTCTTCCACTGAATATTTGAAAGTTTTGATTTGTAAAACCTACATGTCTCCTCTTCAAGTTGTAAATGGAATGAAATGAAAAATAAAAAGTGAAACGACAAAATAGTTCTTTCTTGTGGTCGGGTGACCAGGTGGTGCAGTGGATAGCTCATTTGCCTTTCACCAAGGCGGCGAGGGTTTGATTCCTCAATCAGATGTGAAAAGGTATGGGGTCACCTGCCTGACCATGTGGGTTTTACCACCGGGTACTTCGGTTTCCTTCCACATTTAGACCCTCCTCGCGCCAACATCCGGGCCAACAAGAGTGATATAAGTTGAAGTAACTTGTTTCATAATTGTTGTAAAATAAATAAAGTTAATATTTTATATTTTAAATGGTGCTTATTTACCAAAGTTTGTGATCAGGAAAAATATAGATCACAGTGACCTACATTTGATATACTGGTGAAGTCCTCTTCAGGATGTATCAACCCTTTTGTAAAAAAAAAAATATTTTTTTTCAATTCCAGTATAAAAATGTAAGTTCTAAATTATTCATTGTCATGAACGATCACACAACTCGCATATTTTGAAATAAAAAAAATCTTGCATTATTTAGATTTAAAAATAATACCGAATCCCACCATGATTCAGAGAACCTGTCTAATATATAATATTAGGTGTGGCATGACCTGAAACAAACAGTCGAGTTTCAACACGAAAAAGGTTTGGACAGATTTAAATTAAATCTTTATAATTGCTGAAATTATCCACGGTTTTGGTTAGATGATACGAACTGTTTCATTTGGTCATGCTGTTCGTGAGATAGGTTTCCCACCCAAGGCTAAATCCTCATGAATGCGACCGGAGATGAGATGTACTCTAATTGGATGGAGAGTCGTGAGCAGTTCTAATTAGCAACAGTGCTTCAGTCTACCATACGTATCTACACATCCTCTTCAAGGCTAATTTTTACACTTGAAAACAGTCAATGTGTCTACTGCAAAATTTCAACAAAGACCTTTCTCCACTTTGTTTGAAAAATGGTTCTAAAAAGTTCTTCTTGAATCCAATTCCAGCTGGGTTTTGTTTTTTTAAATAAGTGTTTTTTTTAATCATTCATATCTTAATCATCTTTGACCTGACATTTATCCCATAACACAAATTATAACAAGCTGGCCTTTCTCAAAATTAATCAAAATTTAAACAAGAATTTAGGGCAGAGCATTTATATTTTAATTGTTTATCAGTGAATAGTTGTTTCTAAGTATTTTGAAAATCTTTTAGTTTAGACACTTGATTCAGAAACACTGAGGAGATGAAAACTTAATTTCACTGTAAAAATAGTTGTCTCTTGACCCAACACTTGACTCAGACATCAAAACTTCCACATAACCTTGACCTCCAATCTTCAACCTTTCCATCAGCCTTGACCTTCAATCTTCAATATCCTTCAGTGACCTTCAACATTGCCTCAACCTTCAACCCTCTGCTATATACTGACATTCAACATACACAATATGTTGATATTCACCATTATTTTAACAACATCACATGACATTAAACTTTCAACATATTTCAACATTCAACCTTCAATATGACCTTGAGCTTTGTGTTTCACATTGTCTTGACATTCAACCTTCTTCATTACCCAGGTACTGCAATATTCAACCTTCTTCATTACCCAGGTACTGCAACATTCAACCTTCTTCATTACCAAGGTACTGCAACAATCAACATTCTTCATTACCCAGGTACTGCAACATTCAACCTTCTTAATTACCCAGGTACTGCAACATTCAACCTTCTTAATTACCAAGGTACTGCAACATTCAACCTTCTTCATTACCCAGGTACTGCAACATTCAACCTTCTTCATTACCAAGGTACTGCAACATTCAACATTCTTCATTACCCAGGTACTGCAACATTTAACATTCATTATAACATGGCCATTCAACCCCCAACATTACCTTGCCTTTTAGCTTTCAACATTACTTTGACATGCAACCTTAACCTTGCTCTTCAACCTTCCAACTTGATATTCAACCTTCCACATTTCCCTGGCGTTGAACATTGCACAAGAACTTGCCCCCTGCTCCAAACTCTTATTTCATAAAACAATAGATATTACCTGTATAACTGACTCACAAATCTCTTTAAATGTCAGCACCTTGTGCCCTGTCACCATCCTGTAACCAAAGCAACCAACACGTTGACTCTTTCCCAAGGACAAATTCATCTCTAGCTGTTTAATGAAGCTTAAAACATTTTTCTCATTTTGAAATTGAAAATGAAATTGAATTTTAAGCAAACTTTGAAATTTCTTGTCATTTAATGGCCCTTCATAGGAAGAACAATAAAAAATAAAATCAGGAAAAAGAACAGATTTCAGTTAGAATTAATCACTTTCAGTACAATATAGTACCAGTGGCCTTAGTCATTAGCTATTTATAACAGAATCAGCATAATCAATATCATAAGAAATATGATTTATTGTGTTAAATTCAATTTTCTTCAACGAAAGATAACATTCATGTTGAGGGGAGAAAGACATTTCTTCAAAGACAAACGATGCATAAAACAGATAATTCCGACACCGAATGTTGTGTGAATACTCAGGGAAGACCTAACAAAAAACCATTGTGATAAAGGGTACTCCTCAGGCTGCTGTTAGGAGATGGCTTAAGAGCCGATTAGAAAACTGATTCTCAAACGCTCCCTTAAATCTGTCTCAAAGAAGAAATAATTGAATTGCCTGGAATGTCACAAAATAAGGAAACATTGCCCCTGGCTCCTCTGGCCTACATCAGAAGCAGGAACACAGGCTAATGCTAGTTATACTGATCACAAAATATGAAAGAAGCTGGGAGAGAAGAGGCCATCAAAAGTACTCTCCTGCCTCGTGTTCTCTTAGCTCCTGTCCCCGTGTGTGGTTAATATTGGTGCTGTGTGGTAATCCACTGTATCGACATGAAAACATACCCAGCCTTTTGTCGTGGATGACCTCTTGTTTGTCACTCTCACGACCTGTTGTATGTATTATTACAGGAGAAAACATCATGTTAACCACCAGATACCATATTACATATGATCTTTTTGAAACAAGTTTTAGTGCTTTCATAACAAGAGACCCAATGGGCATGTATCAGTCACAAGGTTTTTAGCACTGTTGGCAATCACATCTCTGACCTTCAAAGTGGATCAAGGTCAAAATTATTTCATTAAACTAAAAGCAGCAATGAAGTGAAAACTAGAGAATAAATATCATTCTAACACGATTCGTTTGCAATGCATGTTTTGATTGGATACGGACCATGTTCTAATCTGCGATAGAATCATGATCATTCATGTTAAGCTCCTCCCTTCGCCTTTAAGCCACGCCCTGTTTCTAACCAAAACAATATGGCGTCAAGCTCGCCTCATAGCGAAAATCCCACTGATTACAGGCTAGTAGGTAACAGAACAGAAACGACCGATGAAATGCATTTGTTGAATGAATTAAAAAGTAAAAGTAACACATTCCTTGCTCTTACCTCCATTCATTAATGAAACGTTCGTACCATCCGTGTGAATTAAGGCATCTATTTAGATCCGAAATCAAATCAAACATTTCACATGCGTCGTATGCATTTACACAAAACTCTTCACAAATCTATACAAATAATCACCGATTTTGTCGATAAGCACAGATTGGTAGGCATACTGACATGTACAGGTATGAACTTGTTCAATAAGAAACCGAATGTGTCGTATAAACTTTGGTAATAAGGACGTTCACGAACAATCCAAATATTCCGCCTCGTCAACGTACAGATCGAACTCTCGCCAGTATGGGCGGGGCCAAATGACCGACTTTTGAAAGCTTCTTGCCGATTGGTCAGTCCCCTGCAGAATGACACGTCGCCAGTTCAGCTCACAAAGTACTTTTGTACAAGGAAATACAATGTTTCTAAACATATTAGCGTAGTATATTTGTTAAGGTGTGTTAGAATGGGGATAGTACATTGTTTTTCGTGTCTATACTGGCGATTAGAACATGAAATTTGGTTTAAACTCTCAACCTATCGGTCTCGAGGTCAAACCAAATGTCATGTTCTAATCGCCAGTATAGCCACTCAAAACAACGTACTATCCCCTAAATACATCATGGATCTTTGATGAAATATTTTAACTGGATTGCTGTTGTGAAATTTAAAGTTTGTCAAGATCATTTCCTTAAACAAATTGTGTTAACCTCGCAAGCTCCAGGCCAAATGTTCTTACTGTAGGCTTTCAGGAAATCTACAAGTTGTTTTTTCTATTTTTTTATACAGTTGACCCTTCGGACCAAGAAAATGGGCAAATGTAATTTATTTGGATAAACTGGTGACCTTAGAGGTAAACCAAGGTTATTCATTTGAACAAACTTGATACCCCTTTACTCCAACATCCAAAACACTGAACATCATGCCCCAATGACTTGACTTTTTGACAGATTGTCAAATGATTTATGCAAGTTACTCAAAGTACTGAAAGTACTGTAGACACAAAGGAATAGGACCTGTTTTTATACTTCTTTTATGGGATTGCATCGATGCTCAAATAGAAATAGAAAATGTTCTGAATCTTAGTTTATAGGCAAGTAAGAGTTTATTCAAATTAGACGTTGCATAAATGGACATCTCTTTACAACAATTTTTCACAATTGAAAGAGGGTATATGTTTTAAGATCATATAAAACAATTGGGTCAGTGGGAAAATAGAAAGTTGGTCTTTGCAATGGCAAAATCAGGTAAGAATGCAGCAGGATATATCGTCTTGTATGCATGGTTCATGGATTGTTTGAAGGGTGATTTTATGTATATTGTTAAACTTACATCAAGTCCATCGCCGTCATGTTTATATTATAAAACATAATTATAGCTTTGCAAGTAGAACTGCATTTATTCTTTTTATACTTCTGCTTCAACATAAGTCAGGGTATATAGAATTCTCTTAGTCTGTGCATGCAACCGTCCCTACTGACAGTGGTTTTCGGAACATATCTCTGCCACTGTTTAACAAATGGGCACTGACTTTGTATAAAGGTACATTATGAGATGGTAGTGTGACACATCCTATAACAAGGTCACTGTGTCCTCAACTTTACCATTAACCTCACGTATATCAGCTGCTGTTCCAGGAATGGGCATAAAGCGCTGCATTATAGAAAGGCAATGGGTCGCAACCTAAAATATGGTATAATGACATTTGACCTTGGCAAGTACTAAAATGAAATAGTTTGGAGCATATGTCAACTGTTGTTTCATGAATGGGCATTAAACTTTATACATTGGTATCAGAAGGTGGTGGTCACACCCTAAAATGAGGTCAGTGACCTCAACTTGACCATTCTCAAATAATATCTGCATTATATATCTCGGCCAGTTTCATGAATGGGCTTCAAACTTTGTAGACATGTTGGGAGCGAGGGTAACAATAAAGCCCGCATTTTGAATTAAAACTAGCTTGAATATAATTTTAATTGATCAACACTATCTTGATAGTAACAGTAATTCATCAATAAAGGGTTTGTTATACATGTAGCTGAAGACTGAGGGGCCAATGGTTCTGACCCATATTCTATTTCTATATATATCCTGTATATCCTTTATTAGCTTTATGAACCAACAACAAGCATCCTATTAACTACCCTTGGACCATGAAATGCAGTTACCGTGATGAATTTCAATCATTTTCCAACATGATGAATAAAATTTGTGACGGAAGCTTGCCAAAAGGACACTGCTTTGAAAAGGGGGCATAATAATGAAATTGAACAAAGAGCAGTTTAAAATTATTTAAACATTTATTGGAGCAAATGCATAAGTATTACATGAAGCATAACCCTTTAAAGTCATAGATATATCATTGCTGATCAGTGAAAATGTTTGGGATACAGACAGTATACCAATGCAAGTGCTCAGTGAAAGAAGAAATAGAAAGTGAATTTTCGTTAAATAATATTGTGTAAATTTAACTCTTTTTCATGTTTAGAATACGTTATATTTATGTTACAGATCCTGAAATGCTATATTTTTAGTTTGCACTATTTTTGGAATTCATATATTAAATCACTCATTACACAACAATGAAAGATCTAATATTTTAATCATACAGTGAATAAGGAAACCAGATGGGTTTTTTACCTGAATTTTCATGAAACTACATGAAATGTTTACGGCTACACACATGTTCCCTCTCCAGTGTGGGTGTGTTTACAATTTTTCACTTCCGGTATTGCGCAGATCAATTTTACATGAATTTAACGTGCAGGAAAACCCCAGCTTTGCGTATTATAATCTGGTATAACAATATTTTGCTATGCATACTATAATATTAGTTTTTTGATACAGACTTTACTAGATAATAGGTATTCTTCTTTAACTCTCGTAACTTCGCGAATTTAGAATCCCTTCGATTCTCTCAGACTTTTTCCTACAGTACGTAGTAACGATGTAAACAGATGGTGGGCACGTTGTGTTTTCCCATGAAATAGGGTAAGTAGCATCCAATCATTTTGAATTAAGCCTAAATTCAGATATGTATATAGAAATTTCAGTGTAACGCTTCACTTTCAAATTTTCTGTCGTGCAGTACACTGATCATGTCATTTGCTGTTTTGAAAGTCGGCAGGATTTTAAATTTCTATCACTCCCGCCCACTCCCGCCCACTCTAACACTAATGGTATATAAATTGTTGTTAGTTTGTTTTGTGTCAGTAATGTGTTATGTAGAGTTAGATATAAGATGTAGTAAAAGTATCAGTAGTTTAAATAATTATCTAAGATCGTTGTTCAGGGCAATTTACTGGGCAATTTACTACCTGGTTTACCACATGTGTTTTTCTCTTACTGTGTTAGTAATAATAAAAAATATGTTACGTAATCCTATTATACAATATTATGTAATGATATATAATCATAATTCATGCAATAGTACGTATCAATAATAATACACTAATAAACCTTAGCTATCACCCAAACCTGATGGTCTTTCTGGTTTTAAATTTCTTTACTGCGACAGTAGACAGTGTGAGGCAGAAAGTTTGCACCATAAACTTTCTGCCTTGAAGCTGCCCGACGACTGAATCATTAATCAGTATCATATTTATTTAAATTAGGAATATATTTTTCATTTTTGTCATTTTGGGAAATAAGGCAATCTTTATTGCTAGGGGAAACAGCCTGTATTCCTCATTTCGACTGTAAAACGGAGCAAAAAAATCAATTGAAACGGATTATCATTTTTTCAAAAAAATATTTTTAATGTTAATCAATTGAAGCGTTTATCTTGCTTTGATAAGTCTGATTTCAAAGACTACGTTCATGTTTGAATAAAATTTCAACATAGAGTTGTATGATATTTATAATATTGTTATATTACAGTTATTTGAATTGTTCTGTGTTTAGATATTAATACAAAGGAAATTAATTGTTATCAATCATCACACTTAATACATAAAACAGCATACCTGCCAAGTGACCCGATTTCGTCGGGTTACACCGGGGATTTTAGCCCTTCACCCGCTTTTATAACTTCACCCGCCGGGTTACGATATTGACCCGGATTTCGTCAATTTCACCCGTTTTCACCCGGAATCTTTTCGTATATTAGAAGTCACTCAGTATTCTCTAGACTTTTACATCCTTCTTCATAAGAAAGGCTATCTATTTCCTGTTTCCGTTTCTCACCAACAGGTAAGTTAATTGTGAGTTGTTTATATATGAACTAGAACTGTTTTTACAAATGTTTATATAAAGACCATTGTTACTGAACTTGCCGACAAGTAATTATAATTATTCAAGTGTTTTAACGAATAATAGAGTTGTTTTTACAATTGTATTTACATCGTATAGATCATATTTTGAAGGTAACGTTATGTCTTCTTGAAGGAAGAAGTCGTTATCGGGACTTGCAGGTTCTACTACACGAAACGCTAAAAGAAAAGATAATTGTGCACATATCAAATGTCGTGGAAAATGAGTTATAGTGTGTAAAGTCCCGCGGTCGTGGACCAAACGCTCCGTTCTGCACTCTAGTCTTTGTTAATTGCATATTTCAGTTTGATCTGGTGCTTAAAACGACGTTACTTAGACATTCAAAAACACGCAGAGGCATTTGATGATTTGTTTCTGTCAATCAAAATGATCCTAACAATAAGAGTTCAAACCCTACTCGTATAAAACTGAAATTTTATATGAGTAGGGTGCAACTTCTTCTTGTTAGGAGCATTTTCATTGACAGAAACAAAAGGGTATTTTATATGAGCAGAATGTGACATCTTATTGTCAGGACCATTTTAATTGACATAAAAATTAAATGCCTGTGAAAACACAGTATCATATATATTATTATGAATTAATTTTATAAGTTGTGTTGTTGACAAATCTTTTTATTTTTCAGCTTTGAATTGGTATTGTGGATGAGGATCAGCTAGATCTGCTGGAAGAACAGTTCAATTAATGTAGAATGTACCTTTTACATCATTAAATTTTTTAAGTTCTAATTTAATATCTATTTTTCTTGTATTTGTTGCGTTACATTAATCTATATATTTATTTTCAGGTTTATTCTACTTTAATTCCGAACTGATCAAGCACTATGAATAATTAACCATAAGGAATCTGCTCTGTATAATTGTTACATATACACATCATACCCTAAGCAGCTTTCAGAATACACATAATAGGGACCCTAAGTATTACTGCAACACAATTATTTTGATACAGTAAACCTCAAACGGTACATGTGGCTCGGTCAATCAATGTTACACACTCAGAATACAAGCAGTTCTCATAGAAACATATAATTATTGCAAGCGAATTTTCCAGGTCCGGGAATTTATTAGGTCTGTTAAAATTTTATTTTTTATTTTAGAGTCATTTCATAAAACTCCAATTATTCATGAATAGACTGCATTTAATCGCTAAATAAAGAAGCAAATTCGAAACATAAATCTGTATCTGACTTTCACAAAAAGAGCTTTGATAGACCATTTTAACACAAAATATGAATTTAATTATTAAATTCGAGTTTATACAAAGCAAGTTTTACCGGTGAGCTCAAGCAGCTGGATAAGTTAGATGCCTTGTTGTGTAATTTTATTAGATACAAGGTAAAGAGAGAATAGTACTTGACATGTAGGTACTTATTAGTTAGAACATTATATGTTAATAATGTACAGTCTGTTTGTAATTGATACCATGATACATGTTATATGGGGGTGGGTGGGGGGTGGGGGTGGGGGGTATATAAGCTATTAGTTTCAGAGGAAGGGTCAATTAGGTAACATGTGCAATAAAGTGATGAGGCCAGAATATTCATTAGTAGTCACGTGACTAATTGACCAATGGTCAGTAAGTATAGTGACGCTTGGCCAGTTGCTAGAAAAAGTTTGGAGGGAAAGCAGAGATTTTATCACTGGACTAATTAAGTCAACCCACCCACCTCCCTGATACAAGCAATCTTACTTAACTGATATGTGTGCATGTCTTTCAATATTAAAGAGGTGATCATTCCGTAATTGTAGTGATTAAGGACAACTGTGATGTTTGGTACTTTATGTTAATTTGGTTGGTTTAACCAGTTATCATAGATCTAAGGGTTGAAGTGTACATGTGAAGCAGACAGCTGGGCATTATAGTCCAGCACCTGATTGTTTCATGGTGATTAGCCCAGATAATTTCATTGTAAGGTTATCTAACAATACTATATATATAGTTGTGTTTAAAACACCTACCATATGCATATGGTAGGTCGCATTGTTATGCATGTTGGTTATATATATTATATAATGCCATATAACTAGCATTACTTCATTGACAATGGGTTACCTGTATGACTGATAAGAACTAGATAAATAGTAGGCCAATAAATTTATCAAGACGGCCAATAAATTAATCAAGACGGCCAATAAATTCAACAAAATGAATTTTACCCCCAATTCAGACAAATTAGTATTTCTCTGTATCCAGTGATCAGACTATAGGTTGTTTTTACCGGGCTCCCCCTAATTACAACCTTGGACCTGTAGACTAACAGATGATTATCTACAGGCTCCATTAAGGATACACTAATATTAATTACTCTTATTAAATTATGATATCATTTCATCTGTCATTTTATGTAATATATTGCTGTATCCTGTGAACGCCCGCAGGCTATAGGCTGTCTTTGCCGGGGCTCCCCCCAATTACAGCCCTGGACTTGTAGACTAACAGATGCTTACCTACAAGCTCCAGTAGGATACACTAATATTATTACAACATTTACTACCTGTATTATCTGCCAGTAGTTAATATATATCTGTACCATGTGACCATGCAGACTAGGCTGTCTTTGCCGGGCTCCCCCCAATTACAGCCTTGGACCTGTAGACTAACAGGACATTATGCCATTATCTACAGGCTCCAATTATGATACACCAATATTAACTACACTGGCAGATAGCATATATCAGCTGCCAATAGCAGTCATACAGAGTAGCCCCAAGAATGCCAAATTGTTATAATTATGTAGTAAACAATTATGAGTAAATAAACAATATTTCAACTATACTTTCTGTCTTTGTTGTTTTGTATAAATATATGCAAAGCACACACTTTGTACGTTCAGACAATAAAACAGCGGTTCTGGAACATCAGATAAAGGCTTATGTGTGGTACTATTTCATTGTTATACATACAATTGTTGTTTATATGCACATTTTATTTTTTTGCAAAACATAACTGTTGACTATGTTGTATAAATGTTCTATTTATTGTCTAAAAGTATAAAGCAAACAAC
Organism: Mizuhopecten yessoensis; assembly: GCF_002113885.1. NCBI lineage: Eukaryota > Metazoa > Mollusca > Bivalvia > Pectinida > Pectinidae > Mizuhopecten > Mizuhopecten yessoensis. The sequence goes on from NW_018408894.1 coordinate 18,322, forward strand.
AACAGCAGCCAAGGTCTAGGATGGAGTAAAAACAAGGTTTCCATATATAGTGTGAAATGGGGCTAAAAGTTTACCTGTAGCGTGGATTGCTCAAGAAACAGTTATCGCCAAATTTGTGTTCCTATTGTATACAGTAACTTAAATAAAGCCTCTCGTCAGCATTTTCGCCAACAGCAGTTTCAAATCACCAATCATGTTTTACTTTCGATAATGGCGCCAGTGCTGCCACTAATATTTTTAAGAACCTATCAGGCCATTTTCAGATATTGTACACATGCAAACCATAACATATACTGTTTTATCACCAACCCTTCTAAATGTACATGTAATTAACATGGCAGTGTTAACGATGGGCTTGTGACCAGCACGGTAAATGAAAAGTGGTCAGGCTGCGGTGCCCACAGGTAAACAAGCTCTACCAAACTTATCATTGAATTTCTCTAGATGGTAATGAATGTCTCTTAATCCAACGGAACATCTGTTGATATTATGGTAATAGTCTTAATGATTAAGAGAAAATCAAGTTGATTAAGAGAAATATATTCTCTAGTGTAAATAATCTACAAAACCATCCACTCAGCCATTTGATATATTACTTATACAGTTCTTTTAGCTAAATAGATTCTAGCAGGCAATATTTCTTAAACATTAAAAATGTACAACCATTTTGTTGGCCAATAATTAGAAGACTTACCAAAAAGGGAAATAGAGTATCATAGGTACCTGTATTGTTACTGAAAGATTTGGTTTCTAATCCAATAACTTGCTATTTACTTTCTATTACTATTTTCTTTTACCTTTTCTTGTTCTACCTTTGGTTTCTATTACCTTTTCTTGTTACTACCTTTGGTTTCTATTACCTTTTATTGTTCTACCTTTGGTTTCTATTACCTTATCTTGTTACTACCTTTGGTTTCTATTACCTTTTCTTGTTCTACCTTTGGTTTCTATTACCTTTTCTTGTTCTACCTTTGGTTTCTATTACCTTTTCTTGTTACTACCTTTGGTTTCTATTACCTTTTCTTGTTCTACCTTTGGTTTCTATTACCTTTTCTTGTTACTACCTTTGGTTTCTATTACCTTTTCTTGTTCTACCTTTGGTTTCTATTACCTTTTCTTGTTACTACCTTTGGTTTCTATTACCTTTTCTTGTTACTACCTTTGGTTTTTATTACCTTTTCTTGTTCTACCATTGGTTTCTATTACCTTTTCTTGTTATCCCTTTGGTTTCTATCACCTTTTCTTGTTACTACCTTTGGTTTCTATTACCTTTTCTTGTTCTACCTTTGGTTTCTATTACCTTTTCTTGTTACTACCTTTGGTTTCTATTATTTTTTCTTGTTCTACCTTTGGTTTACCTTTTCATGAAAAAATCCTTGAAATTGCTTACACCTATGTATTCTGCGCACCCCCCACTTTAGGTATTAAATTTCTCAAAAAAAAGTGCACAAATTACACAAGTTTTTACGGTACTACCTTTTGTTTTTATGACTATTTCCTATTATTACCTTTGGTTTTTATGACTATTTCCTATTATTACCTTTGGTTTTTATTACTATTTCCTATTACTACCTTTGGTTTTTATTACTATTTCCTAGTTATCCCTTTGGTTTCTATCACCTTTTCTTGTTACTACCTTTGGTTTCTATTACCTTTTCTTGTTACTACCTTTGGTTTCTATTACCTTTTCTTGTTACTACCTTTGGTTTCTATTACCTTATCTTGTTACTACCTTTGGTTTCTATTACCTTATCTTGTTACTACCTTTGGTTTCTATTACCTTATCTTGTTACTACCTTTGGTTTCTATTACCTTATCTTGTTACTACCTTTGGTTTCTATTACCTTATCTTGTTACTACCTTTGGTTTCTATTACCTTATCTTGTTACTACCTTTGGTTTCTATTACCTTTTCTTGTTACTACCTTTGGTTTCTATTACCTTTTCTTGTTACTACCTTTGGTTTCTATTATTTTTTCTTGTTCTACCTTTGGTTTACCTTTTCATGAAAAAATCCTTGAAATTGCTTACACCTATGTATTCTGCGCACCCCCCACTTTAGGTATTAAATTTCTCAAAAAAAAGTGCACAAATTACACAAGTTTTTACGGTACTACCTTTTGTTTTTATGACTATTTCCTATTATTACCTTTGGTTTTTGTTGCTATTTCCTATTATTACCTTTTGTTTATTACTATTTCCTATTACTACATTTTGTTTTTACTACTATTTCCTATTACTACCTTTTGTTTATTGCTATTTCCTATTACTACCTTTTGTTTATTACTATTTCCTATTAATACCGTTTGTTTTTATTATTATTTCCTATTACTACCTTTTGTTTATTACTATTTCCTACTACCTTTGGTTTTTATTACTATTTCCTAGTTATCCCTTTGGTTTCTATCACCTTTTCTTGTTACTACCTTTGGTTTCTATTACCTTATCTTGTTACTACCTTTGGTTTCTATTACCTTATCTTGTTACTACCTTTGGTTTCTATTACCTTTTCTTGTTACTACCTTTGGTTTCTATTACCTTATCTTGTTACTACCTTTGGTTTCTATTACCTTTTCTTGTTACTACCTTTGGTTTCTATTACCTTATCTTGTTACTACCTTTGGTTTCTATTACCTTTTCTTGTTCTACCTTTGGTTTCTATTACCTTTTCTTGTTACTACCTTTGGTTTCTATTACCTTATCTTGTTACTACCTTTGGTTTCTATTACCTTATCTTGTTACTACCTTTGGTTTCTATTACCTTATCTTGTTACTACCTTTGGTTTCTATTACCTTATCTTGTTACTACCTTTGGTTTCTATTACCTTATCTTGTTACTACCTTTGGTTTCTATTACCTTATCTTGTTACTACCTTTGGTTTCTATTACCTTTTCTTGTTACTACCTTTGGTTTCTATTATTTTTTCTTGTTCTACCTTTGGTTTACCTTTTCATGAAAAAATCCTTGAAATTGCTTACACCTATGTATTCTGCGCACCCCCCACTTTAGGTATTAAATTTCTCAAAAAAAAGTGCACAAATTACACAAGTTTTTACGGTACTACCTTTTGTTTTTATGACTATTTCCTATTATTACCTTTGGGTTTTATTACTATTTCCTATTATTACCTTTTGTTTATTACTATTTCCTATTACTCCCTTTGGTTTATTACTATTTCCTATTACTACATTTTGTTTTTACTACTATTTCCTATTACTACCTTTTGTTTATTACTATTTCCTATTAATACCTTTTGTTTATTACTATTTCCTATTACTACCTTTTGTTTATTACTATTTCCTATTACTACCTTTTGTTTATTACTATTTCCTATTACTACCTTT
>NW_018408894.1:27179-82181 GCF_002113885.1 Mizuhopecten yessoensis
TTTTTATTACTATTTCCTATTACTACCTTTAGTTTATTACTATTTCCTATTACTACATTTTGTTTTTATTACTTTTTCCTATTACTACCTTTTGTTTATTACTATTTTCTATTACTACCTTTTGTTTATTACTATTTCCTATTACTACCTTTTTTTTATTACTATTTCCTATTACTACCTTTTGTTTATTACTATTTCCTATTACTACCTTTAGTTTATTACTATTTCCTATTACTACCTCTTGTTTATTATTAGTTCCTATTACTACCTTTTGTTTATTACTATTTCTTATTACTACCTTTTGTTTATTATTAGTTCCTATTACTACCTTTTGTTTATTACTATTTCTTATTACTACCTTTGGTTTTTATTACTATTTTCTATTACTACCTTTAGTTTATTACTATTTCCTATTACTACCTTTTGTTTATTATTAGTTCCTATTACTACCTTTTGTTTATTACTATTTCCTATTACTACCTTTTGTTCATTACTATTTCCTATTACTACCTTTGTTACTTCCCCTACATTGTATTTTGTCTTATTGCTAACCCTGAGCTTTAGTACATGTGGCTGTTTCTATGTTATATGTCTATTATCTTTGGTTTCTGTTACCTTTGTCAACATATCTCACTGTCCACTTCTATTTACTCACCAGGGGGATTAGACAGTGTATAAGTCATCTCCTGTAGATTGCTACTACCTTTGATATCTAGAACCTTTGAGGGCTTCCAGGGATAACAACATCAGATTAGGTACTTATTGGACATATAGGTAATTGGAAGGTCATGCAAAAAAACTAGTGCCTGGTCCAAAACAGAACAGCACTAATGATTTTGAAAACTGTATTTCCTCAGGGGTGGCTAGTATGAAAGGTCGAGCTACAAAAGCGGACATGACAATTACACAGAACGATTCAAGACGACCATACTTGATGACCACATTTTTTGTGTATCAAGTCTTTGTGTATTTGTGCGTACAGCCCCAGAACATGACAACCACAATGTTTGGAGGCTTGTTTGAGTATAGCCTTTCATCAAACATGTCCAAATCATTCATCTTATCATCATTGAGTAGCTGCAGGACAAGCATAGCATTGAGGACCTTAAAGTACCACAAAACATACAGTGAAAGATATTTAAATAACTTCCCCAAAGTCAAGAAGGAGTTTTGCGATAATTTCTTCGCAACAAAACCATCTGAATCCCATCACTGGTGTAAATGAATATGTATGTATTACTTGAATATAAACATCGCTATGTAATGATTTGCTCAATACAATAAGATAATCCTTAGTTCCCCTTAATGACAGGGTGAACTGCCTTTGAGAAGCTCCTCCTGTCTTGCTACAGAGTTCACTGGACAGACTGTCTGTGTGGCTGATAATGCTGCATATAGTTCATAGTGATAAACAATATGGAGGGCTGCTCAGACTTTCTGAACCACCCGCCTCGTGCTAAGTATGGCCACATACAGATAAAGTCCATAAATAACTCACAATATACTCAATTTAAGAAACTTATCTTTTTACTTTTTTTTCATTTTTTTTTTATACCATATTTTGTCCAGAGCCTAACTTCACCTGTTCCAACAGACCTGCTACATTTATGTATGATATATTTCAGTGTCATGATTCAGGCCTGTTCCCCACCTTATAGACTGATGATCATTTGTTCCTTTTTGATACCACAAATTTTTCTTTGGAGCATAGCTTCCATCTATTTCATTTACTTTCTCAATTATTTCTTTCACCGAAGCATCTTTACAAGGTAAAGTGCTTTGTACCCAAGTTGAGTATCGTGCCCTACTTTATCAAGAGGTATGACCCTTTGTTCGTTTTTGATATCAAAGATTGTCTGGAGCCTAAGGTTCTTGTCGCTTCATTTACATTCACCCAACTTTCTAATTGAATGCAATTGAGAAAGGAGAAGTGTCACATACTTACATTGGGTCGTGCACCCAACAAAGTATAGAGTTTTGTCCCTTGGCTCCAATTTTGACACCAAAGTTTGTCTGAGGATTAACTATTTTCCTAATTGCATTACCTACATTCATTAAACTTGCTATACTTATCTGAAAAAGTTTTGGGGTTGCATACCAAAATTGGGTCTGGTACATAACAATGTACCGAGTTGTGGCCTTGTTCAATTTTTTATATCAAAGTTTGTTCCCATTGTTGCTTCCTTGCTTCATCACAAACATTCAAAAATGTGCTATACTTACATGTACATGTAGGTATCTTTCCAAGTCAGAATGTCACATTTTGACATGTGATGTCCTGCCCCATTATACACAGAGTTAGCACCCTTGGTTTGTTCCTGATGCCAATGTTTATCAGATCATAACATTCATACTATTGCACTTACATTCACTAAACTTCTTATACATGTATATACTTATGTAGGTTTGAAAGGCAGAATTTCAAATAAGGTCTTGCCTCCCTCTATCATCCTCGATATCCAGGGGTTACGCTCACTTTCGCTCACTACACCCCTTGAATATGTCATAGCAAAATTGAAGGTTCGGTACATGTGCGAAACCTTGTTGATGAGACAAGAATACTAGTTCGATCCTTTGATATACATCAAAAGAATCTCACGGTCACGTTACAGTAAAAATTGACAGGCTTTGAAGTCGGGCGTCTCTCCTTTGTATGTAATCTTCACATGACAGGTATCAGCCTAGCGATTGGTCAGTTTTTTTTACCTGACACCTGTCAAACAGCTATCTTTGTGCCTTCAATTTTACTATGACATATTCCAGTAGTGCAGAGAGCGAAAGTGATCGTAACCCCTGAATATCGAGGAAGCCCTTTGGTTGTTGTTTTTTCAAACATTTTTAGGTACAATACTCGGTAAAACAATCATTTTAACAGATGCTACATAGTATGTGATTGGGGTATATTGTTGTTTAGTTTGGAGTTATTTTAGCATTAACAATAGTGAATGTTTGCTGTTTTCTCCTGTTTTGTTATAAACAACGTTATGTGTTACTCAGGCGCTGACGACTCCTAAGGCGTTGACAATGTATATTCAATCAACAAACCAACACTCGATTGGATTCCGCTCCAAATCAAGCTACACCGTCCCCAATAGCATTACTAACACTTTTTCTATTTTCTTCAAAATTGGCCTCTGCGTAACAGATCAATTGAATTCAGAATGTGAAATCTCAACGGACATTTTCTCCTGCTGTTAGGTATAAAAGGGCAGGCTTCCTCGCTGTTTTGTGGTACAATGGGACAAGACTCATGTCCGAGACAGCTTTAAAGCCACAAATCCACCACATTTCCTGTATGGCACAAGGAAGAGTAACGACAGAGGATATAGAATCAATAGGGAGCTTGTTCCCCTCATGCTCTCACAAACATCCCAAATCAGCCCAATTGATATTCTCAAAGCTTGTGACACTGCCAGGAATTGTCTGTGCATCCTGAATGTGACAGGGTGATTTCTAGCTGAACTTGTTCCAGGCTGGGTGGTGTAACACATTCAGTTCGACTCTAACTTGTGATGTTAGCGAGTGACAACATATGTCATTGAACAAAGTTTCATAGTAAACAAGTCAAAAGATGACATATGTACAGAGTGAAGTCTTGTACTAAACAGAGTATGGAGATTTGTTATTAACTTGGCAATTCCTGTAATCAAGACCTTCAGATTCCTGAAAAAAATTAGCTATCATAATCAGTTTGTAAAAACAACTATGTGTATGTTAATCAAATACCAGTTGCATTTTTCCCATCTCACTTTTTCCAATGGGAAAAAACAGCTGGATACAATTGATTTCTCTACTCAGGGAAGAATTTGGCGAGACAAATCTTTCCCAAGGTTAAAAGAAATCAGCTTGCTGATTTTAATTCCTTCCTTATTATTTTTTGTGGGAAGCTATAAGCTAGCTGACTTGCTTCTAACTACATAGGTTTAGAAATATAAAATATTTTAGATTCAAATCACTCCAAATTCAAAGCATCAATATATATATGCCTGAACATTCTATAGCTCAGACTGTCTTCTAATTATGAATAAAATCAGGATTAGTGACCTTTTCAAACTGATAATTGGGTACTTTTAAGTAGAAAACTGCTTTAAATAAAAAAAAAACTGTATAAAACGGCAACAACGGAAGGAAAGATAACAACATTATATGTTCGACCTTCTTTTTCCAAAACAGATTCAAAATAACACCATGGTTATAAAATTTGTAGTTTAACCATAAATATTAGGCATTGTAAATAAATGGAAAACTTTCTCACCTAACATTCCAAAACTCAAAAACATGACAAACACAGTTGCGAAGATTTCAACAATCTAGACTATGCCAGGAAACTACATGACAGCGCCATGTCATGGCTCTAAGCCCAGAGATATTTGTAAACAAAGCTATTTGAAATCTAAAATATTGACCTCTGCAACCCTGAAATTAGGTCAAGGTCATATATTTGAACATATCTTGACGGCTCTCTGTCCGAGTCAACAATAAATATTATGACTTCAGGCCTTGTGGTTCTGATGAATAAGTCATTTAAACTTTTTAACATATTTGACTTCTTTGACTTTATAAGTGAGTCTAGTGTCATTTATAATGAATAATTTGACAGCTTGTACTTTGCCAAGCGACATGATGACAGATATTATAAATCTATGCTCTTTGGTTCTGCAGAAAAACTTTTTTTAAAGTATTTAAAACACTTCACCCCTTTGACCATAATTAACAAATTCAGTGTCATTTATATGAATATTTTTAAAGCTTTCCCACCCCCCATTCCCCAACACCACCAGCACCATTTTATTTATTGTCTGATGGTTATATTTGAACTCAGATTGCAACATTATCACTATAAAATCAGTTTGTCTGATGGTTATATGGGATGATGCAGTTACGCAAAACAAGACGGAACATTGGCATATTATGTACATAATATATCAGTGGGATTTTAATCACAGAATTAATCAAATAAGTGTGTGGTAATTTGATCTAATAATGGTAAGTAACGGGTCAGTAGCAGGCTGTGGCCGATCCAAGTGTGTGACCGTTAATGGCTGTAATTGAAAATCAATGGCAGGGAAACCTTCGTGTCAGTGATGGGCGTTCAACGAGGTGATGATACAGCCTGGGAGAGAGACCCTCCATCAAAGGACGATTACCCCGTCATCAGTATGGTGGACGCAACTCTCCAAGACATCGTCACGTAGCGGTGTCACTAACGTATCCGCCCTACAATGGTCCGCAGTGATATGAGAGTCCAGCCTGGGTCAACATCTCATTTAGTGACATTACTGTCATTAACAGTTAGCATTATGTAAATCACAAAATATTGATATGGATTAACATTCCAAAACTACAAACTCCAAATGACCTCATCTAGAGTCAACAATTGAAGGTTATTCACTCACAACAGGAAAAGGCGGCCAAAAATCTTGGTGAATGGCAACAGTGAGATTAGGAACAAAGAGAATCACCTTCAATCTTTTTAGAGCACACTTAAGATCTATACCTCGTCCTAAAATATTTGGTATGCTTGTAACAGTATAAAACCTTTTTCTCAGTGATGCTTCTAGAGAAGCAGTGTTGGCTGAGTGGGTACAGTGTCTGACTGTCTATGATCACTAGCCCTCCACCACTAGGTCGCGGGTTCAAGGCCCACATGGGGTAGTTGCCAGGTACTGGTCGCAGGTTGGTGAGTTATTTCCGAGTTTTCCTCCCCCCACCAAAACTTTGCTCATCCTTAGATAATAATAATAATTTGAGGTTCTTATACATTTTATACTGCTTTACCATAGGGACTTTGCAACCAGCCAATATCTTTCTCAACTCCCTTGGGAGCATACAGCCGGTGCTGCCATTTCAGCACTCACAGCTAGCATTCAACAACTTCAGCACTATCCAACCACATACTCAGTTACAGCTGAGTAGACTAGAACAAGCGGAGTAAAGTACCTTGCTCATAGATACAACACAGTGCCTTCGGTCACGAGCCTGCAGGTGTCCTACTACTAGACTCAAAGTGCCTCCTGACCATATCTGTTAATAGGGCATAAAGCACAAACCACACTAAATACTTCTAAAGACAAACCAATTATCATACCAGATCATTGTCACCTTATTTTTGTTGTACACATTTGTACGGTCTGTATCTAGGATAAGGTCTATGCATTGAGTATAACCTAAATGTCTGTAACATGTATATAGAGACATTCCAATCATTTCAGATGTAGGGACAATCATATCACCGATGTTTGTGATGAAGACGACAGGTTTTGTAGTTCAAACAATACTTGGTAGTGATAAAAAATTAAGAGAGTGAATCGTTTCAAGACAAACCAAAAGGTCACAGTGTTAATCCATTCAGTCACTTTCTACTGACTTAGCAAATAAACAAAAGGGGGAGCAGCTCCTCCTCAATCCAGGTTTCTATAACTGTTAGGAGTTTCCTTGGTAACGATTGATGACGACATAGATATTGTGTGTTGTTTAATGTCATTGTTACTCATCATCACCATGTAGTAGTCACCAAAAAGCTGTGCTCTGCATGACGTAAGCATGACGTAAGCATGACTAGCAGGCTGAAATTCTTCAGCACAGGTATTGCCACGGTTACATGTAAAACCTGGATTAAACAGTTGTGTCTCTTCTTTATTTATTTGCTTTGTTTTTCCATAAGAGGGCTTCTATATACCACTAGGTATCCTCCTGAAACCTAGAAGATGAATGTAAAAAATGTTACTGACTTAGATAGAATTTCCAATTCGGTAGAGCACTGGGCCAGTAATATGGAGTTCGGATTAGATGCAAAATGGAGGCTGACATTGAAAACTGTTACAAAATTCCAAATCAAGATTAGATTTAACGTTGAATAGGGAGATGTTTCCTATATACAGGCTGTATTCTACATCTGCATCGAAACATCAGCAATCATACTAAAGCTCACCAATGTATGTCAACCCATTCTCTGGTTGCATTTAAAAACTGTTTAAAATATGATATTGTTTCTATTCCAAATTTTTTAACAGTAGGAGATAGAAAATTTACAATTTTACACACCAGACTTAGGAACGAATGCAGCAGTCTTCAATATGACATTTATAGAGTTAACCTCAGTGATAACCCTTTATGTTTATGTGGGGAAGTAGAAAATGTACATCACTATTTCTATACATGTCCAAATTACTCAACTGTAAGAAATCACCTGGTAAGAAATCTTAGGAACTTAAATCTTCCAGAGATCCTCCTAACAGACATAAACACACTTCTCTGGGGCAATCATGATCTCACTTTTGAACAAAACAGTAAAACCTTTAACTATGTATGTAAGTACATTAAGGATACAAACCGCTTCTAGCAATCTTAATGACAACTACTACATCATGTTCGAATATAACAATTTATCTTTATCTGTGTGAAAACCTCAGTTAATTCTCTATCAGAGTAGGTCGGGGTTCAGAGAAAATAAAATAAAATAAAATGAGATGTACATGTTAAGACAGCTAAGATGTATGTAAAATGTATTTAAGTTAGGAGAGGGCTTAATTAAGTTGTAAGAACTTGTGCCCAATCCCTTTTGTCATTTTTAAGGCAATAAAAATATGTTTGAACCGACGTAACGACATTTGGTGGCATTAATAGCCTCCCCGAATCAAAAACCCAGCCTATCATTGTAAACAAATTTGAGTTTACAACTGTACAGCAAATTCAATGATCTGTGATTTATGACCTGGTTTCACTCCAAACTGAATCCACTTTTTCGTCCAGTTAAACCAATACTGAACTTTGGTCTTTTGACTAGCCCATGGTTTGACACCACAAACACAATTTTTAACAATTTTTAGGAAAATAGAAATTACATCACAATATTCTGACTGTCGTTGGACAACATATCCAATACCAAATGCTATAAAACCCAATATAATATGATAACGAAACAATGTCCTTCATTCTAAATTTCATTTACATTTTTTTTAATTTTATTTCATTTTATTTACATCTGAAATTTTGTTCACAAAGAGTCAACAACGTTCTATGAAATACGAACACGGTAAGAGATGAAATGTATAAAAAAAAAATTTTTTTTTGAAAATGCCAGGAACATGTAAAGAGATTTTAATATAAATTGTAATACAAGAGGCCCAGGGGCCTTAATAGCTCACCTGGTATTTTATTTTTCAATTTAAAGCCTGCTGAGTACCATTCAGGTTTATCAAAGGAGTACAAGTAACAAAGTTGCATCTTCCATTTATAAATATTCAATTCCCTTTGCCCAAAGATTCTCTAAAACAAGTTTGGTTAGGTTAAAATCCCTTCAACGGTACAGAAGGAGAAGGATCTTTAATGTTTTCCTCTATTTCCCCTAATGGGCCCCACTAATCTGCCCCAAAGAAGGGGAATCCACACACCTCAGTTTAAACAAAATTGATTCTTTTCTCCCTAAGCATGCTTCAGACTGCATTTGGTTTAAATCCCTTCACTTGTATAGTAGGAGAAAAAAAATCCTCTATTTCCCCTATTGGGCCCCGCTCCTATGCCGCCAGAAGGCCCACACCCTCCGTTTATACAAACTTGAGTCTCCTTTGTCCAAAGATGCTCTAGGACAAATTTGGTCAAAATCCTTCAATTGGTTGAGGAGAAGATTTTTAAAGATTTACCTATTTTCCCCTATTTGGCCCCGTCCCTCTGCCCCCAGGGGGACCATACCCTCCGTTCATACAAAACTGAGAACCCTTTGGCCAATGATGCTCCAGACCAAATTTGGTCAAAATCCCTTCATCGGTACAAAAGGAGAAGGATATTTGATGTTTTCCTCTATTTCCCCTAATGGGCCCCACCCATCTGCCCTTAGAAGGAGGCCCACACACCTCAGTTTATACAAAATTGATTCTTTTGTCCCTAATCATGCTTCAGACTGCATTTGGTTAAAATCCCTTCACTTGTATAGCAGGAGAAAAAAAATCCTCTATTTCCCCTATTGGGCCCCGCCCCTCCGCCCCCAGAGGGGCCACACCCTCCGTTTATACAAACTTGAGTCTTCTTTGTCCAAAGATGCTCTAGGACAAATTTGGTCAAAATCCTTCAATTGGTTGAGAAGAAGAACATTTTTAAAGATTTACCTTTTTTCCCCTTATTTAGCCCCGCCCCTCTGCCCCGAGGGGGGGCTATACCGTCCGTTTATACAAAACTGAGAACCCTTTGGCCAATGATGCTCCTGACCAAGCTTCAGACTGCATTTGGTTTAAATCCCTTCACTTGTATAGTAGGAGAGAAAAAATCCTCTACTTCCCCTATTTGGCCCCGCCCCTCTGCCCCCAAAGAGGCCACACCCTCCGTTTATACAAACTTGAGTCTCCTTTGTCCAAAGATGCTCTAGGACAAATTTGGTCAAAATCCTTCTATTGGTTGAGAAGAAGATTTTTAAAGATTTACCTATTTTTCCCTTATTTGGCCCCACCCCTCTGCCCCCAGGGGGGTTATACCCTCCGTTTATAAAAACTGAGAACCCTTTGGCCAATGATGCTCCTGACCAAATTTGGTCAAAATCCTCTGAGCCATTCAGGACAAGTAGCATTTTAAAGGAAAAAGTTGACGGACGACGGACGACGGACGCTGCACCATGGGATAAGCTCACTTGGCCCTTCGGGCCAGGTGAGCTAATAACTGTCAACCAATCAAAATCTTTGCAGGATATATACATTGATCTGTTTCCATCTGAACAAATAGAAAATACTGAAATAACAATAAGTATTCACACTCCCCTGCCAAACTCCCCACAACCTTCAATTTTTTATTTATTTTTCGATATATCTAAATGTTCATCGTTGTATTTTAAATAGATAAAGACAAAAATTAAAACAGAGTACTTGTAAACATCGTATCTTGTATTTATTATCCTGTGTAATTTGGAAATTGCATTTATATAAATTGATATGGATTTTTTTGACAGTACAGTAAATGTGATATACTACATTTACAAGCTGTTTTAATCTTACATCATATGGAGTCCCTGATTTATCCTCACAAACAAAACATTTTTGCTAGACAAAAATAAAAGAGAAAACATTTTCTATCAATCTTTGAGGCTACAGTAACCGAATGTTTCTATAAGCCACACTATAATAAGGGGAACGTCCCTGTAAGACATGCTGTTACATTGTGAGATGTGACAGCATGTCTAACAAAGACGTTCCCCTTATGTATATATCCTACAAAGATGGATATAACAGATGCATATCAATCCTAGATTCTGGATTGCATATGTCCAGTACAGACTTTTCAGGGATTCTCCTGATCAGTCACGCCAGAATAGTTCTGACAGCAGACACTAGCTATATATAAAGGTGGCACTCCATCACCAGTCGCAAACACCTTGATAAACCAACGATTGAATTATGGTTAAAAAAAAAAAAAAAAAAATGATTTTTTTCCCATTCAAACACAATAAATGACCTGTTACTACATCATTGTTTGAACGTGAGCTAGCATGTCACCATTAGAAACAGGTTGTTTTTTTCGTTTCTTCCACAGCAAAACTCTGGAAGTAGCTTTGATAATTTATTTACATTCTTCCCTCTGAAGGCAAGGCACAAACAAAATGTGTCAGATTCTGATGGATGGTGGACAGACAGTCCCTTGATTACAAAACTCCTGTCTTTGAGATAATGGAGACACATGGTGAGGCCGGTTTGATGAAGCTACCAGTACATCACTGTCTCTACCAAACGTATCATTTAAACATTAAGGATTATTATTTTTTATCATCAGCATTTAACCAGATAAAAAATCTAATTGTGCTTTCTGTCATCTGAGTATGAATTTGTACTTGTTGATAAAAATGGGGCAAGGGAGATAACTTGTGTTAAGTTTGATAGCAACTGCATGCGGACATGAAATAAACTAACTTCTCATTTTTTAAATAATACCTTTTTGCAACATAGGTTATGATGAAATTTCACTGAGGGAGGCTTTATCTTGAGAGTTTTTATAAAACTTCACCGAAGAAATTTGTTCAATAAGCTATAATTATGTCTGTCTCACTGATCCACTAACTCAAAAGTCTTCTCCTAAATCTGTCATAGTGATCCACTACACCACATGTCTAAACCTAAATCTGTCACAGTGATCAACGACACCTCATGTCTAAACCTAAATCTGTCTCAGTGATCCACTACACCACATGTCTAAACCTAAATCTGTCCAAGTGATCCACTACACCACATATCTAAAATGTCTGTCTCACTGATCCACTAACTCAAAAGTCTTCTCCTAGATCTGTCATAGTGATCCACTACACCACATGTCTAAACCTAAATCTGTCACAGTGATCCACTACACCACATGTCTAAACCTTAATCTGTCCCAGTGATCCACTACACCACATGTCTAAACCTAAATCTGTCCAAGTGATCCACTACACCACATATCTAAAATGTCTGTCTCACTGATCCACTAACTCAAAAGTCTTCTCCTAGATCTGTCATAGTGATCCACTACACCACATGTCTAAACCTAAATCTGTCCAAGTGATCCACTACACCACATATCTAAAATGTCTGTCTCACTGATCCACTAACTCAAAAGTCTTCTCCTAAATCTGTCACAGTGATCCACTACACCACATGTCTAAACCTGTATCTGTCTCAGTGATCCACTACACCACATGTCTATAACCTAAATCTGTCTCAGTGATCCACTACACCCCATGTCTAAACCTTAATCTGTCATAGTGATCCACTACACCACATATCTAAACCCTAATCTGTCTCAGTGATCCACTACACCACATGTATAAACCTTAATCTGTCATAGTGATCCACTACACCACATATCTAAACCCTAATCTTTCTCAGTGATCCACTACACCACATGTCTAAACCGAAATCTGTCTCAGTGATCCACTACACCACATGTCTAAACCACATATCTAAACCCTAATCTGTCTCAGTGATCCACTACACCAAATGTCTAAACCTAAATCTGTCTCAGTGATCCACTACCCCACATGTCTAAACCTTAATCTGTCATAGTGATCCACTAAACCACATATCTAAACCCTAATCTGTCTCAGTGATCCACTACACCAAATGTCTAAACCTAAATCTGTCTCAGTGATCCACTACACCCCATGTCTAAACCTAAATCTGTCTCAGTGATCCACTACACCCCATGTCTAAACCTTAATCTGTCATAGTGATCCACTACACCACATATCTAAACCCTAATCTTTCTCAGTGATCCACTACACCACATGTCTAAACCTTAATCTGTCATAGTGATCCACTACACCACATATCTAAACCCTAATCTGTCTCAGTGATCCACTACACCACATGTCTAAACCTAAATCTGTCTCAGTGATCCACTACACCACATGTCTAAACCTAAATCTGTCTCAGTGATCCACTACACCACATGTCTAAACCGAAATTTGTCTCAGTGATCCACTACACCACATGTTTAACCTGTATCTGTCTCAGTGATCCACTACACCACATGTCTAAACCTAAATCTGTCCCAGTGATCCACTACACCACATGTCTAAACCTAAATCTGTCTCAGTGATCCACTACACCACATGTCTAAACCTAAATCTGTCTCAGTGATCCACTACACCACATGTCTAAACCTAAATCTGTCTCAGTGATCCACTACACCACATGTCTAAACCTAAATCTGTCTCAGTGATCCACTACACCACATGTCTAAACCTAAATCTGTCTCAGTGATCCACTACACCACATGTCTAAACCTAAATCTGTCTCAGTGATCCACTACACCACATGTCTAAACCTAAATCTGTCTCAGTGATCCACTACACCACATGTCTAAACCTAAATCTGTCTCAGTGATCCACTACACCACATGTCTAAACCTAAATCTGTCTCAGTGATCCACTACACCACATGTCTAAACCTAAATCTGTCTCAGTGATCCACTACACCACATGTCTAAACCTAAATCTGTCTCAGTGATCCACTACACCACATGTCTAAACCTAAATCTGTCTCAGTGATCCACTACACCACATGTCTAAACCTAAATCTGTCTCAGTGATCCACTACACCACATGTCTAAACCTAAATCTGTCTCAGTGATCCACTACACCACATGTCTAAACCTAAATCTGTCTCAGTGATCCACTACACCACATGTCTAAACCTAAATCTGTCTCAGTGATCCACTACACCACATGTCTAAACCTAAATCTGTCTCAGTGATCCACTACACCACATGTCTAAACCTAAATCTGTCTCAGTGATCCACTACACCACATGTCTAAACCTAAATCTGTCTCAGTGATCCACTACACCACATGTCTAAACCTAAATCTGTCTCAGTGATCCACTACACCACATGTCTAAACCTAAATCTGTCTCAGTGATCCACTACACCACATGTCTAAACCTAAATCTGTCTCAGTGATCCACTACACCACATGTCTAAACCTAAATCTGTCTCAGTGATCCACTACACCACATGTCTAAACCTAAATCTGTCTCAGTGATCCACTACACCACATGTCTAAACCTAAATCTGTCTCAGTGATCCACTACACCACATGTCTAAACCTAAATCTGTCTCAGTGATCCACTACACCACATGTCTAAACCTAAATCTGTCTCAGTGATCCACTACACCACATGTCTAAACCTAAATCTGTCTCAGTGATCCACTACACCACATGTCTAAACCTAAATCTGTCTCAGTGATCCACTACACCACATGTCTAAACCTAAATCTGTCTCAGTGATCCACTACACCACATGTCTAAACCTAAATCTGTCTCAGTGATCCACTACACCACATGTCTAAACCTAAATCTGTCTCAGTGATCCACTACACCACATGTCTAAACCTAAATCTGTCTCAGTGATCCACTACACCACATGTCTAAACCTAAATCTGTCTCAGTGATCCACTACACCACATGTCTAAACCTAAATCTGTCTCAGTGATCCACTACACCACATGTCTAAACCTAAATCTGTCTCAGTGATCCACTACACCACATGTCTAAACCTAAATCTGTCTCAGTGATCCACTACACCACATGTCTAAACCTAAATCTGTCTCAGTGATCCACTACACCACATGTCTAAACCTAAATCTGTCTCAGTGATCCACTACACCACATGTCTAAACCTAAATCTGTCTCAGTGATCCACTACACCACATGTCTAAACCTAAATCTGTCTCAGTGATCCACTACACCACATGTCTAAACCTAAATCTGTCTCAGTGATCCACTACACCACATGTCTAAACCTAAATCTGTCTCAGTGATCCACTACACCACATGTCTAAACCTAAATCTGTCTCAGTGATCCACTACACCACATGTCTAAACCTAAATCTGTCTCAGTGATCCACTACACCACATGTCTAAACCTAAATCTGTCTCAGTGATCCACTACACCACATGTCTAAACCTAAATCTGTCTCAGTGATCCACTACACCACATGTCTAAACCTAAATCTGTCTCAGTGATCCACTACACCACATGTCTAAACCTAAATCTGTCTCAGTGATCCACTACACCACATGTCTAAACCTAAATCTGTCTCAGTGATCCACTACACCACATGTCTAAACCTAAATCTGTCTCAGTGATCCACTACACCACATGTCTAAACCTAAATCTGTCTCAGTGATCCACTACACCACATGTCTAAACCTAAATCTGTCTCAGTGATCCACTACACCACATGTCTAAACCTAAATCTGTCTCAGTGATCCACTACACCACATGTCTAAACCTAAATCTGTCTCAGTGATCCACTACACCACATGTCTAAACCTAAATCTGTCTCAGTGATCCACTACACCACATGTCTAAACCTAAATCTGTCTCAGTGATCCACTACACCACATGTCTAAACCTAAATCTGTCTCAGTGATCCACTACACCACATGTCTAAACCTAAATCTGTCTCAGTGATCCACTACACCACATGTCTAAACCTAAATCTGTCTCAGTGATCCACTACACCACATGTCTAAACCTAAATCTGTCTCAGTGATCCACTACACCACATGTCTAAACCTAAATCTGTCTCAGTGATCCACTACACCACATGTCTAAACCTAAATCTGTCTCAGTGATCCACTACACCACATGTCTAAACCTAAATCTGTCTCAGTGATCCACTACACCACATGTCTAAACCTAAATCTGTCTCAGTGATCCACTACACCACATGTCTAAACCTAAATCTGTCTCAGTGATCCACTACACCACATGTCTAAACCTAAATCTGTCTCAGTGATCCACTACACCACATGTCTAAACCTAAATCTGTCTCAGTGATCCACTACACCACATGTCTAAACCTAAATCTGTCTCAGTGATCCACTACACCACATGTCTAAACCTAAATCTGTCTCAGTGATCCACTACACCACATGTCTAAACCTAAATCTGTCTCAGTGATCCACTACACCACATGTCTAAACCTAAATCTGTCTCAGTGATCCACTACACCACATGTCTAAACCTAAATCTGTCTCAGTGATCCACTACACCACATGTCTAAACCTAAATCTGTCTCAGTGATCCACTACACCACATGTCTAAACCTAAATCTGTCTCAGTGATCCACTACACCACATGTCTAAACCTAAATCTGTCTCAGTGATCCACTACACCACATGTCTAAACCTAAATCTGTCTCAGTGATCCACTACACCACATGTCTAAACCTAAATCTGTCTCAGTGATCCACTACACCACATGTCTAAACCTAAATCTGTCTCAGTGATCCACTACACCACATGTCTAAACCTAAATCTGTCTCAGTGATCCACTACACCACATGTCTAAACATAAATCTGTCTCAGTGATCCACTTCACCACATGTCAAAACCTAAATCTGTCCCAGTGATCCACTGCACCACATGTCTAAACATAAATCTGTCTCAGTGATCCACTACACCACATGTCTAACCCCGTATCTGTCTCAGTGATCCACTACACCACATGTCTAAACCTAAATCTGTTCCACCAGCTAATCAGGTTTTGTAACTGGTACAATACCAATGACAATAATTTCATTTGTACATAAATGTAATAATTTCATGTGTACATAAATGTAATAATTTCATTTGTACATAAATGTAATAATTTCATGTGTACATAAATGTAACAGAATGCTTAATTGCCCTTCCATTGTTCTTACACCATCATTCAATTTAGTAAAAAAAAAAACGAGTCAAAATAGAAGAGGAAGAAAATTTCCGGAATTATATTATCTTGTTTATAAGTCAAGAGGGTACAGGTCAGTTGTACCTTATAGAAGTGGCTCAATGTTAATAAGTATTGAGTCTCAGGATATCTACTACTCTACAAAACCATTCCCAAAGTCACTATCAATATTTCAGCACCAAAGTCCTATTAAAACAAAAACAATAGACTGCTCACTTACTGGTAAATCTTTCCGAACCCAAGCTGTATGAACTTGTATAGATCTGAACCTAAACACCACAATATGGGTACAGTATTAGCATCTGGCACTATGATACTCTATTTCTTTTTATAATCTCATAAAGAGGAAGATAATAATTTCTTAATGAAAGAATCAGTCTGTTTGTTGATTTTAAAATTGCATCCCATGATTCACCAATTCCAAATTTCCAGCGTTCATTTCCAGCATGAATGCTATCTGCAAATTTATATTAAATCAGAAAAGTTCAAAGCTACATTAAAACTGTTTTGATGATATGAAATAAAATGTGCTCATATCATACTCCTAGTTATAACTTATTTTCAGTTAAAATGGGAAAAAAAGATGAGACAACTTTTGAAATTTGTATGGAGAAGCCTGAAACAGTTATCAGTGCCTTTATCTTGACTAATTAGTAGCACATAACATACGTCTAAATCTAATCTAGAAAAATCAATTAATATAAAAGACTTGAGATAGAACACAGAGCCAATTACTTCAGCCGCTTCTTTGTGGCAGTGCTGTTTATTCTATCATATACAAACTAACAATAATTATTAGAAGGCTCCTCACAGTTACAGTCCATTAATCAATATAAAGTTCAATTCTTCTCAAAAGTCTCTTTAAAATAGGAGAAATAAGACATCAAGCATTTCTAAATTTTGAAAGTTCCACTTTATGACTCCCAAGTATGTTAGATATTCCAAAACACAAAAGCTTAAGAAACGCGGAGAATCTTCGTATAACAAACTCTCTACAATGAGATAAAACATTTTCTACATTCAGCAGCTATTAAACTGTACCTATGGCATGGTATGTATATCTTCATCAAAAGCTTATTATTCCCCAGAAATGACTCTTATTATCCAATGATAATGAAGCATTGGCCTGAGGGAAATGAGCCTTCCCAAGCGGTAGAGCATGAAGCCTGCCAACTCTAGCTAATACATCCCCCTGATTGGCTAAGTGCTACTCTGCCAAGTGACAGCACTTAACAAGTCAGTGAACGGGCAGAGCGGCTCGGCCACGGGTTTCCCCTCCCGCTACTCCACCACACAAATCTTCCCTAATAGGGGATAGCTAGATCTCTGCTTTGGGCGGGATTCTCTCAGTGTCACTGTCCACTATTTAAATTGAACAAGAGGCCCAAATGGGCCTGCATCGCTCACCTAGTATTAATCTCACACTTATAATCTTAAAAGTGGACTAAAATACAGCTACAGGCAGAATATCAGTGTTTGATTCATAAGAACCAATTAAAAGATTTAAACATATGATGCCTGTGACCTTGAATGCCGAATAAGGACACTAGGTTGAAATTGGGTCAAGGTCATTCATTTAAACAAATGTGGTAGTCCTTCATCCCAGCATGCTACAAGCCCAATATCAGTACCCTGGGCCTTTTTTGTTATTGAGAAGTAGTTGTATGAAGATTTTAAGACATTTGACCCCTGTCACCTTGAAAGTTGGTCAAGGTCATTCATTTGAACAAACTTGGTAGTCCTTAATCGCAGCATTTTACAGGCCCGATATCAGTACCCTGGGCCTTTTGGTCATTCAGAAGAAGTCGTTTGAAGATTTTACGACATTTGACCCCTGTGACCTTGAAAGTGGGTCATGGTCATTGATTTGAACAAACCTAGCAGCCCTTCATTCCAGCATGCTTCTGGCCAAATAGCATTAGCCTGGGCCTCTTGGTTATTCAGAGGAAGTTGTTTGGGCCAGGTGAGCAAAAAATGTGGAGAATATGTATAAAAAAGTAGGTTTTATTTAATTCAACTGATATATTTATGGGAATAAAAGACTTATGTCTGAATGGAATGAAAAGGAGATATAGAATTTGATTAGGAACAGAGAATTTCCAAAGTTATTACCCTGAATTCTACACCTGAGGTTAGATATTCCCATATCTCTATTGAAGATTTCTTAGACACCTTGGTAATGTTAACCAAGTAGATAGAAAAAAAAGGTTGGAACACCAATGATAAACTTAAAATTAAAAGCAGTATGCCACCACTTACTATCAAGTCAGTTTAATTCACAATTGTTTATTTCAGTCAGACAACGTCCTGAGATATTCAGGATCAGTAACCAGAGATACAACATGGGGTGGCCTGAGATATTCAGGATCAATTACCAGAGATACAACATGGGGTGGCCTGATATATTCAGGATCAATTACCAGAGATACAACATGGTGTGGCCTGAGATATTCAGGATCAGTTACCAGATATACAACATGGGGTGGCCTGGGATATGTAGGATCAGTAACAAGAGATACAACATGGGGTGGCCTGAGATATTCATGATCAATTACCAGAGATACAACATGGCGTGGCCTGAGATTTGTAGGATCAGTAACCAGAGATACAACATGGGTTGGCCTGAGATATTCAGGATCAATTACCAGACATACAACATGGCGTGGCCTGAGATATGTAGGATCGGTAACCAGAGATAAAACATGGGGTGGCCTGAGATATTCAGGATCAGTTCCCAGAGATACAACATGGGGTGGCCTGAGATATTCAGGATCAGTTACCAGATATACAACATGGGGTGGCCTGAGATATGTAGGATAAGTAACCAGAGATACAACACGGCGTGGCCTGAGATTTGTAGGATCAGTAACCAGAGATACAACATGGGTTGGCCTGAGATATTCAGGATCAATTACCAGAGAGACAACATGGGGTGGCCTGAGATATTCAGGATCAGTAAGCAGAGATACAACATGGGGTGGCCTGAGATATTCATGATCAATTACCAGAGATACAACATGGCGTGGCCTGAGATATTCAGGATCAGTTACCAGATATACAACATGGGGTGGCCTGAGATATGTAGGATAAGTAACCAGAGATACAACATGGCGTGGCCTGAGATATTCAGGATCAATTACCAGACATACAACATGGCGTGGCCTGAGATATGTAGGATCGGTAACCAGAGATACAACACGGGGTGGCCTGAGATATGTAGGATCAGTAACCAGGGATACAACATGGGGTGGCCTGAGATACGTAGGATCAGTAACCAGAGATACAACATGGGGCGGCCTGAGATATTCAGGATCAATTACCAGAGATACAACATGGGGTGGCCTGATATATTCAGGATCAATTACCAGAGATACAACATGGGGTGGCCTGATATATTCAGGATCAATTACCAGAGATACAACATGGTGTGGCCTGAGATATTCAGGATCAGTTACCAGAGATACAACATGGCGTGGCCTGAGATATTCAGGATCAATTACCAGAGATACAACATGGGGTGGCATGAGATATTCAGGATCAATAACCAGGGATACAACATGGGGTGGCCTGAGATACGTAGGATCAGTAACCAGAGATACAACATGGGTTGGCCTGAGATATTCAGGATCAATTACCAGACATACAACATGGCGTGGCCTGAGATATGTAGGATCGGTAACCAGAGATAAAACATGGGGTGGCCTGAGATATTCAGGATCAGTTACCAGATATACAACATGGGGTGGCCTGAGATATGTAGGATAAGTAACCAGAGATACAACATGGCGTGGCCTGAGATATGTAGGATCAGTAACCAGGGATACAACATGGGGTGGCCTGAGATACGTAGGATCAGTAACCAGAGATACAACATGGGTTGGCCTGAGATATTCAGGATCAATTACCAGACATACAACATGGCGTGGCCTGAGATATGTAGGATCGGTAACCAGAGATAAAACATGGGGTGGCCTGAGATATTCAGGATCAATTACCAGAGATACAACATGGCGTGGCCTGAGATATGTAGGATCGGTAACCAGAGATACAACATGGGGTGGCCTGAGATATGTAGGATCAGTAACTAGAGATACAACATGGCGTGGCCTGAGATATTTAGGATCAGTTACCAGAGATACAACATGGGGTGGCCTGAGATATGTAGGATAAGTAACCAGAGATACAACATGGCGTGGCCTGAGATTTGTAGGATCAGTAACCAGAGATACAACATGGGGTGGCCTGAGATATTCAGGATCTGTTACCAGAGATACAACATGGCGTGGCCTTGAAAATATACGAATCAGACAGTTCCAATATGTGTAGCGTCAGTAGATTGTGTTTAGTTTGTAATGAAATCAGTCATAGACACTGCCCTACCACTAAGTAGTGGAGTCAACCATCAACTGTCCTACCCTACATCAACATGACTATACAACAAAACCTATCACTGGAAACTGTTCTATTCTGAGGGCGGTGTTGCGTGTGGCTGCCATAGACTGGCTCCGCAGTAATGGTCAATGTGGCTTCCAGGTCTTGTTCCCCACCCTCAATTATCTTAATGAAATTCCTAGACCATTTCATGCAGTAAACCAACATGCAGGTCTTAAATTGGCATTGGATTTCAATTTTATGCTTCAACAAGGGCCTTGAAGTTAAGGAATATTGTCTCAGGTAGGTAATTTGATAAATTATTGATATACATGTACCAAAGTCTAAGCAAAGTGATGATTCTGTAACTTTTATCTCATTGAAAAGTCGTTCATCTTAGAAAGCGTTTTACACTCTGGGCCAAAGTTTTCACACAAATTTCTATCTGGCACAAATTTACTTTCCCCAAAACTTCAAAAGGAAAAATCATTTAAATTATGTATGTTGGATGGTGAGAGAGACAATCTAGCTTCTGTCTATTCCTTCATACCTAAATGAAATTTGGTGACCTAAGATTAAATAGCACACTTAGACATGTGGGTCCTAACTTTGTGATTAGGAAATACTTGGGTATATAGTATGCAGTCAGCAGGTTTGAAGTTAGCTTGCCCTGGTAGCTGAGTAAGAAAGGTCTAGACTAATCATCATAGGTGCTACACGTATTGATACAATGTCTGAAATGATGCATTAAGTTTGTAATATATTCAATAATTAAAACAGTCAACCCTGGTTAAGTGAACAACAAATTAATATAGATCAGGAAGTGATTGTGACTCCCTGTCTTTTGACAGTGAGAAAATACCAACAACTGTCCTTGACATACAGGGGCATAGATTATATACCATATACGGTACAAAGCAGTAAACTCTCAAACATTTACTTAGTGTCTCACATAGAGACATGAACAAACATAGATAGAAATCTACTAAGTGACTCACATACAGAGACAGAAATCTAATTTGTGAATCATATACAGAGACAGATCTCAACTTAGTGACTCACATATGGAGATGGAAATCTAATTTGTGACTCACATACAGAGACAGATCTCAACTTAGTGACTCACATATACGGAGACGGAAATCTAATTTGTGACTCACATACAGAGAAAGATCTCAACTTAGTGACTCACATATGGAGACGGAAATCTAATTTGTGACTCACATACGGAGACAGAAATCAACTTAGTGACTCGCATACGGAGACGGAAATCTACTGAATTACTTATATAACTAATTAATGACTCAGAACCAGAGATCTTACAGGTAACTTACATATAGCAAAAAATATCTAACTGGTGAAATATTTAAAGAGACACAAAAAAACTAGTGACTCCATCGAGACAAACATCCAACTATTGACTGAGCACACAAAGGGACTATCTAATTAGTGACATGTCTACAGACAAACAGACAACTATTGACTGAGCTCACAAAGGGACTATCTAATTAGTGACTTGTCTACAGACAAACATCCAACCATTGACTGAGCACACAAAGGGACTATCTTATCTGTGACTTGCCTACAGACAAACATCCAACTATTGACTGAGTACACAAAGGGACTATCTTATTAGTGACTTGTCTACAGACAAACAGACAACTATTGAGTGAGCACACAAAGGGACTATCTAATTAGTTACTTGTCTACAGACAAACAGACAACTATTTACTGAGCACACAAAGGGACTATCTAATTAGAGACTTGTCTACAGACAAACATCCAACTATTGACTGAGTACAAAAAGGGACTATTTTATAAGTGACCTGTCTACAGACAAACAGACAACTATTGACTGAGTACACAAAGGGACTATCTTATTAGTGAATTGTCTACAGACAAACAGACAACTATTGAGTGAGCACACAAAGGGACTATCTAATTAGTGACTTGTATATAGACAGACAACTATTGACTGAGCACACAAAGGGTCTATCTAATTAGTGACTTGTCTATAGACAAACAGACAACTTTTGACTGAGCACACAAAGGGACTATCTAATTAGAGACTTGTCTACAGACAAACATCCAACTATTGACTGAGTACAAAAAGGGACTATTTTATAAGTGACCTGTCTACAGACAAACAGACAACTATTGACTGAGCTCACAAAGGGACTATCTAATTAGTGACTTGTCTATAGACAGACAGACACTATTGACTGAGCACACAAATTAAGGGACTATCTAATTAGTGACTTGTCTACAGACAAACAGACAACTATTGACTGAGCACACAAAGGGACTATCTAATTAGTGACTTGTCTACAGACAGACAACTATTGACTGAGCACACAAAGGGACTTTCTAATTAGTGACTTGTCTACAGACAAACAGACAACTATTGACTGAGCACACAAAGGGACTATCTAATTAGTGACTGGTCTACAGAAAAACAGACAACTATTGACTGACCACACAAAGGGACTATCTAATTAGTGACTGGTCTACAGACAAACAGACAACTATTGACTGAGCACACAAAGGGACTATCTAATTAGTGACTTGTCTACAGACAAACAGACAACTATTGACTGAGCACACAAAAGGACTATCTAATTAGTGACTTGCCTACAGAAATAGGTTAAAACGTGAATTTAAAACTTAATTACACAGACATAACATGGAAGTATTCAAGATTCTGTATAGACAATATGTTAGAGCAAGATTGAGGGGACTTTTAATAACTAAACATTAGGGAGAAGGACCTGACACCATTACCTGAGACTGTCTGGAAAAAAACAAGTTGATTTGAAATTCTTAAATTGGAACTTCTCATTCAAGGATGTGATTCAAGTACTTTCCCAAATGACATTTGAGAACTGCCTGGATAAACTCAGGGATTCTGAATGACAACAGTCGAGACTTGCATTAACCCCAAATACAGCATAAGATTGGATTATGGGTAAAAGTCTAAATGTATATGCAGTCAAATGCCTGCGTTCAAAATAAACTGAACTAAACCAAGTTAAAAAGAGATAGCAATCTTCATTGTGACTCGCAGACATAACCATTGCCTCTCCGGGGACATGGTCCAGATGTATCTCCAGACTAAAACGCTGGTAGATGAGGAGGGGTCAAGTATATGGAGAAATTGTATCCGAGGTTTTACGACCGTCAAAATACCTATACAAATGTATCACCATTGATTGGTGACACGATTCCTCAATAGAGTTGTTTACCAGTAGCAGTGTCTGTATCTGACGCAGTAGGTCAAGTTGTTGATGTCAGAAAGCTGTTTACGTGATAGTCCAGACAAGCTATGCCCGCAAACCAATCCTTGTTATGTACAAAATTGTCCCAGAAATGTCCCCTTTACAAATACACACCGATCATACACGATGCATATTCAGAAGCCAGTAGCTCCGTTTGATTAACAAATGCTATATGCCTTAAGGGTATAATTTATTTCTTGGGGGCTCTCTTGCAATATTTGACACTGGTCTCTATTCCAATCACTTTGGCCTTATAAATTCAACATTTTTGAATTTTTACCCCAATTCAGATCTAGTGATTACTGTTACACTTTTCCTATTTATACTTATTGTATTAAGTAACCAATATAAATCTATATATACCTGTCAGGCTCACCTGTCCACAGGTACTTCATACAACCATAGACCTACTGGGCTTCCCCCAGTGTCCATGTCTACTATGAAACTTTCATTCATCTAGAAACTGTCTTTCTAGAATTGAAACAAACATGCAAAGTAGCCTTTAAAATTGCCAAAGTTTAGAAATTTCTGAGTAAATATTATATAGTAGCTTTTGTAGTTGAAACAAATGAAACGCACAATACAATATTGATCTTACTTGGACTTTGTGTTATTTGTATAAAATGATATAGATATTTGTAAATTCTACTAATGACATAATATAAAGACCTAACAATGACTAACACTTTCATTTTAGTTACCTTATACTACTTCCTGATTAGAGACATTTCTTGGGACCATGCTTGTTCCTACATTATGTGGCAAAATTGCTATTGAAAGAAAGAAAGACCTATATATCCTTCTCTTCAGAGAAATTTCAAAGACAATAGCTTTAAACTAGAGATATTCTGATGACGGTCATAAACAAAAAATACACTGGTCTGCCCTTTCCACTTCCGATTATTGTTTACTTTTTCCATAATCAATATAATCGGTTCATTACTAATGTGTCAAATGTATTCAATGTACAGTATGCATTTATTCTTACAAGTTTTATCATATGATTGATGGAAATGTAGAAAACATAAAATCAAAACTGCACAAAAGTTGCTTGTAATCCATTTCATATAAATTAAAGAACACAGGCTTATGTATAGTAAGCTAACAACCCTGTCTATTGATATAACAAGAGGCCCAGAGGGCCTGTATCGCTCACCTGAATGTGTTTAAAATAATTGGTATGAAGTAAAGATATAGNGGGGGGTCATACCCACTGTTTATACAAAATTAAGTCCCCTTGGCCAAAGGATGCTCCAGATTAAATAAGGATAAAATACCTTAATATCGATGGATGAAGAAGGATTTTAAAGGTTTTACCTCTATTTCCCCTATTGGACCCCGCCGGGCTCTCTGCCTCCAGGGAGGTTAGACACACAGTTTATACAAAATTGGTTCCCCTTCACCCGAAGATACTTCATACCAAATTTAGACAAAATCCTGCTATTTGTACAGAAGAAGAAGGTATTTGAAGAATTTGCTATGTTTCCCCTATTGGGCCCCTCCCTTCTGCCCCCAGGGGGGCCAAACTCATTGTTTTTACGAAATTGAGTCCCTTTTGCCCAAGGAGGCTCCAGACTAATTTAGGATAAAATCTCTTAATCCCTATGGTAGAAGAAGGATTATAAAGGTTTTACTTCTATTTCCCCAATTGGGCCCCACCCCTCAGGTCCCAGGGGGGCTACACCCACCGTTTATACAAAATTGGTTCCCCTTTACCCAAGGATGCTCCACCCCATTATGGACCAAATCCTTTCATTCCTACAGAATAAGAAGGATTTTAAAGAATAATTTGCTATGTTTCCCCTATTGGGCCCCGCCCCTCAGTTTATACAAAATTGAGTCCCCTTGGCCCAAGGATGCTTCAGACCAAATATGGAACAAATCCTTTCATAAGGTGAGCTTATGCCATACTGTGGCGTCCGTCGTCCGTCCGTCGTCCTTTCGTCAACTTTTCCTAAAGAACTAAACTAAAGAATCAACTAAAGAAAAAGGATATTATTGCTATATTTCCCCTATTGGACCTATTGAGTACACTTGGCCTAAGGATGCTCTATACCAAATTTAGTCAAAATCTACCTGGCCGTTCAGGACAAGTAGCGTTTTAAAGGAAAAGTTGACGGACGGACGACGGACGGACGATGGACGGATGCCACAGTATGGCATCAGCTCACCTTGGTCCTTCGGACCCAGTGAGCTAATAATATTTGAAAGAGATTTATTACTGAATTACCCATCTTACAGCCATGAAGTCAGTCTAGCCAGGAGACTAAGATAATTGATCAACCAGAGTCTGCTAATGCCCTGAGCGAGACAATCCATGATTGGGGAGCCTTAGTGGGCATGTTCAAGAACAACTGGGAATGCTAGTCTATCCTCAAGGTAATACTTTAATGGTTGTCATGAATCAGCACCTTTAGTCTGGTTTACTCCAGCTCTGTACACAGGTATCTACATACAGGAACATTGGAGACAGACACATGAATTAGCACTGACAGTCTGGTTCACTCCAGCTCTGTACACAGGTATCTACATACAGGAACATTGGAGACGGACACATGAATTAGTACTGACAGTCTGGTTCACTCCAGCTCTGTACACAGGTATCTACATACAGGAACATTGGAGACAGACACATGAATTAGCACTATGAAGATAACTTAACAGTTTGAAGCTGACTGTCTTTGTTACACACTCACAGTTTAAATGTTGGACAGGACAAAAATACAAAACTTAAAACAAAATATTATGTCTCGGGAATTTTCAAATATCCAAGTACCGTAAGACATGCTTCTTATAATGTTATGTTAGCAGGAAGAATATTGCTCATTGAATATAAAATTGCAGAGATGTTACATAACTAATAAATCTGTGAGTGGCTATATCTGTCAGTGTGGACATCACGCTGTGACGATTATCATCATAGAATATTTATAAAGACCTCATAGATTAGGTACACAGACCTGAAAACACCATCATGATATTAGGTATGTAGACTTGAAAACATCATTACCAGATTAGGCACACAGACAAGCTAACCTGATCATGGGATTAGGTGCACGAACCAGAAAATATCGCCATTATTGTTCTAAGCTGGTGGTGACGAACATGAATAATCTCGACAAGGACAACAAATGAATGTAGTTTTATGGTAATAAGTTGATGGACCTTATGATCACTGTTGTTGTCATTATTATACATCGTTTGATACAGCACCCTATCTAGCTGGAATCACCTCCTTTAAGGTGCTTTACAATACATCATATAGAACTATAATACCATTCAACTAATCCAATCAATAAATTATAAGGATCTCAAAGGAGATGCCTTATCAGGTGCTAACTACTGATCCTAAGCCACCTAGCTAATATCTCAACATCTGTGTATGCCTGCATGCATGCTGGAGGTTCTGCATTGGTACATTTGCTGTTTAACAGTTGTAATGTACTTCACACTGTATTTTTTCCCATAATGCCACCTCACTTGAGCATTACAGCACAGACAATATAGCATCCACCCCAGACCATTTCATACTCCACTCCACCTGGGGTGTTCAAGCTGTGAAAACAGGAAAAAAACAATTCCTCCAAAATTTCCATACTTCAATGACTTCAGGTATTGAACCTTAGCTGTTTGTGAGGAAGGCAGGTGCGTTAACCATTCTTTCAAATCTCCTACCTGTTCATATAATACAGAAACAAAGCAAATATTATTTTTGCAAGAAATTCTTCTTTGTGCATTTAGGATTTTAACTAAAACAGAGAATTTGCTAATAATAGGTTTGTTTGGGAGGCATCACTTTTGTTAAACTTTTTGAGACCAACCCCCATTCACTCACTCACTCGGCACAGAGCTGATCCATGTACGGTTGAGACCAACCCCCATTCACTCACTAACTCAACACAGAGCTGATCCATGTACGGTTAAGACCAACCCCCATTCACTCACTCACTCGGCACAGAGCTGATCCATGTATGGTTGAGACCAACCCCATTCATTCACTCACTCGGCACAGAGCTGATCCATGTACGGTTGAGACCAACCCCCATTCACTCTCTCACTCACTCGGCACAGAGCTGATCCATGTACGGTTAAGACCAACCCCCATTCACTCACTCACTCAACACATAGCTGATCCATGTCCGGTTGAGACCAACCACCATTCACTCACTCACTCACTCAACACGTAGCTGATCCATGTACAGTTGAGACCAACCCCCACTCACTCTCTCACTCACTCCGCACCGAGCTGATCCATGTACCGTTGAGACCAACCCCCATCCACTCTCTCACTCACTCCGCACCGAGCTGATCCATGTACGGTTGCGACCCACCCCCATTCTCTCACTCACTCGGCACAGAGCGGATCCATGTACGGGTAAGACCAACCCCCATTCACTCACTCACTCAGCACAGAGCTGATCCATGTACGGGTCACTTTATTTACTCAGGGAGTGTAGTGGAAAGTCTATGAATTATGAAGTTTTAACTTAGATCACCGAGACTAAAACTTCAAATGGTATACAAAATTGGCAATTCAGCAGTTTACACTTACCTAGGTTTACAGTGAGCAAAAACCATTGGTGATTTAGCACAGGATTAAATTAGCTCTGAAGCACTATAAATTGTATCAGCAGGAATACTTCCTCATAAAATGTGTCTCTGATGACTAAAATCCTGGTATTATAACCGAGAACAGGGACAAAGAGGAAAGGCTCAGCGTTAAAACAATTTATTGAACTTGACAATTAATTAGACATTTTGGGAAATCCTACATAAACACTACATCAACATCGGAACCATGACATGCTTAAACATGCACATTAAGCTCAATTATTTGGCATACAAAAACATCTGACAGATGTGCAATCAAATATTTCGGTTAAAAATAATTAGAAAAATGTCTAGCTATAAAACAGGGACTGTTACATGTCCTCTAAAATTGGAAATCCCTGCAGCTGCAATTTAGGCCTGGCACATACAATATGGCATACAAGTCAACCATACAGAATCCAACTCACAGATATAGTAAACAAAAGGCCCAATGGGCCTGCATTGCTCACCTGCTCAAAAATCATTACCTATGACACAAAAGAACCTGTTGAAAGATTTTAACGCATTTTACCTTTGTAACATTGAAAATTTATGAAAATTATTCATTTCAAAACCTGGACGGCCTTTCATCTCAACATGCTAATGGCCAAATATCATCACCCTAGGACCTTTGAGTATTCAGAAGAAATCACTTAAAGGTTTTCAACACATTTGACCTGTGACCTTGGTATATAATGAATTTCAATACACATGATAGCCCTTTATCCCAGCAAGCTACCAGCCAAAAATGTCATCACCCTAGGTATTTAGGTTATTCAGATTAAGTTAAATATATACGTTGCCTTACAAGTTTTCCACACATTTGACCCATGTAATATGGAATTTAAGGACGTCATTCATTTGAACAAACTTGGTAGATCTTTATTTGAGCAGGTGAGCTCAAAATCAGAGGTCATGGCAGCCATATGAAACTGAGACTTAAAATATTTGGGAATTGCACTTGAAGAAATGGCCCTGCTATGTGGCTGACCATAAATTTTCTCATGATTGCAAAGCAGAAATTGTAACAATCATCTTGGATTTCAGAATATGTCAGTAATAAGGTGAAATACACATAACTAATATAAAGCTCAAAAGGCCTCAGCCAATCAAGAGACACCATAGCAGCCGCCTTTGATTATGGGATCTAAATAGTATGAAGTATACAGTATATCCTTATTCACCCTGAAGTCAGATTATAAACTTAGTACCAAGCATCACCAAGTATGTATAAAATCATAGTTACCAAATAAACGTTATACCCATGAATGTCTCAGCCAGTCAGAACTTTTGGTGCTAAGTTACATTATTATCTGCTATAAGATGCAAAGTGCTTATAACATCCGTATCAACAATTATTTTCAACCGAAGACATTTCATAGATTTGCTACGTGTCTGATGCATCCTATTTTGTAAGCAAGAAAAGTACATGGCAAAATGTGCTGGTCTATTGTCAGTCTATACTTAACCCTTTCACCCCTATGTAACTTTAGTAGACTCTACCATGCATTGATATGGATGAGTCCATTATGGTTTACAGTGGTGAAAGGGTTAAACGTAAGTTTTTATTAGGTTAATAATGTTTTATGCTTAGGTACAGTCGAGAAATATATGGAAATGCATCTGAGTAACCTCAAACTCAATATTGTCAGACAGTATTGGATGTACTGTACCATGTTATGTAATATTCATTTTTTGTCAATAAACTCACACCAATATTTTGTCTGCAAATATTGAAAGAAGTAATATATATGCTTTAATAAACCATATTACTGGTTCTAAGTTGAAGTAACGGGGCAATGCTCTCGTTAATCATTGTGCTGTTAGGATCTGTACACGCACACAGATACAGGGATGACACACAGAGACACGAGGAAGATTGATTTGAGACACAAAAACATATTGTAAACTTTTCTGTCAGTTATCTGGTGTCTCCATACTCACAAATTATTATTTATATTCTACTTTTTGCCACCTGATACAGACAGTAAAATAGTCCATTCCATTATAATTAATTTTTATGGTAGCAGATCAATTTACTCACTGAACAATACACAAGATTAGTTTGAATCACAATGGATGGAAACTTACAGTCTCTTTAATCCAATTTAAACCAATTTTGGTGACATTAAACTTAAGCCCCCTAAAACTTGGATATTGAGATCAGTTTACCAACCCCTACTTTTGTTTATTCTGTTTGAAGTACTACTCTTTATTCCATAACATGTAACCCATCATTTCTACTGGATGAGATGTTCAACTTCGACTCAACTTTGATCTTTGACCCCAAATTACTACTAGTCACCTCAGTAGAATGAGAATTCAGATCATAAGGAAACAGCTGAAATATGATTGATATTTAACTGTCATATTTATAAGTAGACACAACAACAAAAAACACTTTAATTGTCAAATATAGGAAAGACACTTGGTTTACCATCTTTCTTCTCTAAATTTGAGAATGAAGGAACTTGAGTTAGAAATGAAGATCATCATCTGCCATTTGCTGTGTAACTTCTATACTTTAAAATAATTATTTAATATATTCAATGTCAGAATTTTCAATTTTAAATGGAAAATCAGTTTTTAAAAGTGAAAATTAGCTTTTTGTTTGTACTAATAATGCAACACTACTTTAAATTTGAACAGAAAAATATATTTTCTACTGTAGTGGCTGGTTAGGCTACTCCGAAGCTGAGAAGTAGCTAGGGACATCCCCTCAGTAAAACACTGTAATCTTAGGTTTGAAAAGAGTGGGGTCTCTTGTCTTGTATGTGCTGTAGCTATGACAGAAATCAAACCCATTGTGAGGTTGCAGCTTTAATCTGATATTTTTCGCAGTGCCTTTCCTATTTCTATTTCTTGTGAATAAAACAAAAATGTCCACATATCGTATGTTGCCGTTATGAAATTTACAAATACATCAATAGAAGTCCTTGGGTTATTGTATTTGGGTATTTCAATCTACGATACATTGTGTACCTGATGGGTGATAAAGTTACTGACGTTCTCGGTTAATGAGCTCCTCAGGGTGTCACAACATAACCCAGAAAAAAAGGTTCACGACGATATAGCAATATAAGACGTAATCTTATGATTCAAAGAGCTCATTCTCTCATTGGTATTATTTCCCAAAGCAATCGTAAAAATATTTTGCTTACCAAAAATTAATTTTAAGGATTCTCCTGAAAGTTATCACTTAGCTATATCTATACATTCAAGAATCGTTTAAAGATCTTCCCCATGTCTTCCTTCTACCGTTTCAAAAGGAAGTGCCGACATTTTAGTTTGTCCTTGCTTGGTAACAAGAATGGGTCTCGCTGGGTATAAAAAGCGCATTACCCGTCAAACCGGTCATCATTTGTTCAATATGTGCACAAGATGAAACTACTTTACTATATATATAGAACACTTTCATGCACGTTTTATTACCAACATTTTGTATCAGATCAGTTGAATAAAATTGAAATAGAACACATCAAAGATATCATTCATCTAAGAAAAGTAGAATAGTAGTAAAATACGACTAATTAAAATATCGAATGCACAGTCCCCCCCCCCCCCAAAAAAAAAACGGCCCTGAAAGAAGCAAACATAAGAGATACACTAATGTTCACCTTTTAGATATCCAAATAGTGATAACCTCCTTCCTGTGTGAAAACAGGAAGTCATGTCTAATTCCAATCATTTTCATGAGAACAGTTCTATTATCAAACTTCACATTGTTGACTACACACCTGGGAGTGTAGCATTTTGCATGTGTTTTGCTAGACTACAAGGTCATAGTAAAGTTTTTGTGTGTTGGTGCAATTCTATGCACGTGAAAGACCGATGTTATATATGGGATTTATGTAATATACCTTTTATTTTGGATACACAATTTTCATGAATGTGCCATAAGTAACAACCAGCTTGGCACTGTTTCAATGTACTCAGGTGAGTCGTTAGATTTTTTATATCGGTTGGCCAATAAGGGTGTGCGGTGCATTGAATCGCAAGACGGTCAGTCGTAGAATGATAACCTGTTTGACCGGTAATTCGCTTTTTATAACCAGCGAGATCTGTACTCGTTACCAAGCAAGGAAGAAACTAAAATGTCGGCACTTCCTTAGAAACGATAGTCAGAAGATATCTCAATTGAAAGCTTTTTAACATGCACTGTCAGCTTTAAGGCACAGATTTCTTCGTTTCTATTAAAGATCCTCACACCACTGACAAAAAGTGTATCTGAGCATTGGAAACTTATTTTTCTGGCCTAAGTACAGCTTTGATAAATCATTTTTGAAAGAAAACCAGACCATACTGAACTTTTATGAACAAATATTTGAAATAAATAAAATATAACAGCAGTGTTCTAAACAAAATCAGCGGAGTTAGACCGGGAATCGAACCCTGGACTTCAAGTTGATATACCTAATCACCTGAACTACCTGGTCAACAGAAGTATCCTGGCCACACTGTGCTACAGTTGTACTCAAACGGAAGTTAAGGGGAGGCTCAAATACAGTACAGAGAAACAGGCGTCCTAAAACGTGCCCCAATATTCCAATATGCTACTTTTTGGCTTCTGACATATATGGGCATCAAGGATATAAGCTGCTTTGACACAAGAAAAATCTTACCAGCAATTACAGTTATGATATAACAGTACATTACACAGCATCACCTCATCTACTGCTGAGGTCAAAGTCTCATGTGTAACATAGTATGCTGACCATGCAGGTCTAAATGTTTTAATATTTCTTGCTGATTGAAGACATTTCAATAACGTTTAATGGTAGGTCACTCAGCAATAACTTACTGTACAATATAATGATATTAAGTCTATTGTCCTCTACCCCTGTGACCAAGTCTACTTACTAAATACATAACTAGTAGGCTCCTATATAACTGAAGGCCATAGAACACTATGGTCTACAACGACACCTCAATCAGGTCCCTATCGGTACGTATACAATGTCATCACCAAGTTTAGCCAGTACTAGAATTATAGGTAGGAGTCTGAATGGAAATCTTACAATCAATGGAGGGGTATTGTTACATATAAGACCATTTTATTAGGTGAGTTTGGATGGGTTTTATTTCAGACCTGGGACTACTTCTGACATCTGTAACCAGGTTTTGTCTGGTTGAAGATCCTGGGCATGACATATGGCCTTCAAACGTCCTCATATTTTGAAGATACACATGTAGCCTTGTTTATACCTTTTGAAAATCACTATTGCCTTCTCAACATATAGACATAAATCAATTACAAGCATTCACATGACAAATGTTACCTACATTAGTCTTTGCAGCTCTTCAATTGACTCAATGAATATAACAATGACACAGAGGTCAAAGAAAAAGTACAAATAAATTTCAACCAGATGAACTGTAGGAAAGAAAGTTATCTTATTATAAAACAATTGTCATAAAGTCAGACATTCTACACTGAAGGGACCGGGCTTATTGTTGTGTATGGGCTTGTTAGAGATAAAATACTACAGAGTGATTGGTAGACTTACCCCGATCCAGCTTGGGAGGCGGTCGGTACTTGAATCCTGTCTGGCTCCAGTAGGCTGGTATGGACCCTCTTACTTGTACAAAGGAAACTGTGTGGCGGGAAAACTCCAAAATCTGAAGAGAGACACAATCCATATCTTTACACATATACAAACAATCCACATATATCTATACATGTATACAAACAATCTACATCTATACACATATACAAACAATCCACATATATACACATACACAAACAATCCACATATATACACATATACAAACAATCCACATATATCTATACATGTATACAAACAATCTACATCTATACACATATACAAACAATCCACATATATCTATACATGTATACAACCAATCTACATCTATACACATATACAAACAATCCACATATATACACATACCCAAACAATCCAAATCTACACACATACACAAGCAATCCACATATATACACATACACAAACAAACCAAATCTACACACATACACAAACAATCCACATCTATACCCATACACAAACAATCCACATTCACAAACAAACCACATCTATACACATACACAAACAATCGACATTCACAAACAATCCACATCTATACAAATACACAAACAATCCACATCTATACAAATAAAGAAACAATCCACATCTATACACATACCAATCCACATCTATAAACAAACACAAACAATCCACATATATACACATATACAAACAATCCACATATATCTATACATGTATACAAACAATCTACATCTATACTCATATACAAACAATCCACATATATACACATACCCAAACAATCCAAATCTACACACATACACAACCAATCCACATCTATACACATACACACACAATCCACATACACAAACAATCCACATCTATACAAATACACAAACAATCCACATCTATACCCATACACAAACAATCCACATCTATACCCATACACAAACAATCCACATTCACAAACAAACCACATCTATACACATACACAAACAATCCACATCTATACACATACCAATCCACATCTATAAACATACACAAACAATCCACATATATACACATACACAAACAATCCACATCTATACACATACACAAACAATCCCAACTATACACATACACAAACAATCCACATTCACAAACAATCCACATACACAAACAATCCACATCTATACAAATAAACAAACAATCCACATCTATACACATACACAAACAATCCACATCTATACACATACACAAACAATCCCAACTATACACATACACAAACAATCCACATATATCCACATATACAAACAATCCACATCTATACACATACACACACAATCCACATTCGCAAACAATCCACATCTATACACATACACAAACAATCCACATATATACACATATACAAACAATCCACATCTATACACATACACACACAATCCACATTCGCAAACAATCCACATCTATACACATACACAAACAATCCACATCTATACACATCCACAAACAATCCCAACTATACACATACACAAACAATCCCAACTATACACATACACAAACAATCCACATTCACAAACAATCCACATACACAAACAATCCACATCTATACACACATAGAAACAATCCACCAATATGCTGAAGAGAATAAAATACCTGGTATGCTACTTTTTACTGATTTTTAGAAGCTTTTGATTCAGTTAGTTGGTATTTTATTGATAAGGTACTTGAATTTTTTAATTTTGGAAATGATATAAGAAGTTTGAACAAATTTTTTCACAAAAGCCCAAAGTCATCTATTCACTAAGGGAGGAATCTATCACCATTTTTTAAAATTAAATGTGGATGTTGTCAAGGTGACCCTATTGCTCCGTATTTATTTATTTATTTCCTGATCAGAAATACTAGGGGCCTGTTCGTTTATGCGGAACAACCGGTTTGACCGTTTCTAAATGTAACAATTTCGGGTAAAAATCCTGGCGGACCTGCAAATGTGTATGCAGGCCTTACAAGGCTTTCTCAAGGCTCACATGAAAGCAGCATCAGATTACTAGGTCCGACCTTATTTAATAAACGAACAACAGTGGTCCGATCGGTTTGACCGTTTAAACGAAAACGGCCTAGGTATCAGAATTAGAAATAACAATAGAATTAAAGGAATAAATATAGAAAACATGCCAACAATATTATCTCAATAAGCTGATGATACTTCAACCATTCTTGATGGATCTAAAAACTCTTTCAGGGAAACATTAAGGGAATTAGACACAATAACTAAAACTCAAGTAATTTGGATAGGAAGCAAAAAATACAGTGAACATACATTTCGGCACTCACTGCTAGCATTCAACAATTCTAGCACTGCCCAACCACGTACTCATTTACAGCTGAGAAGACTGGAACAAGCGAAGTAAAGCATCTTGCTCAAAGATACAACACAGTGCCTTGACGTGACTCGAACCCGAAAACCATTCAGTCACGAGCCCTGCGTCCTACCACTAGACTGCCGTGCCTCCTATTATGATATTAATTTAAAAACTACTTTCCTTACCTTCTAAGGAATAGGAAGAGCAGAAAGGAAATATCTGAGGCATAAGGAAATAGTTAATGATATTGTAAGTTATCCTTTTATTCGACTTAATCTTGAAATTTTCTTTAAAAATATAAAAGGGTCAAAGGACTTCTATAAAATGCTCTGCTAACATTTTCACCCTATACCGGTAAACTCCATTTTCGCCCTATACCAGTAAACTCCATTTTCACCCAGTGTTAACTTCGCCCTTCACATTGATTACTATGTTTAATATATTGCTTATAGCTGTTCTCTGTAATGATAAACTCACTCTCATTACAGAGTACGATAAAACTGCAGGGAAAATTTTCCGGTATACAGTATGTCCATGGATTATGATCAATGGCTTATAAAAAATTAACTGTCTGACTCAGATTGAAGACTGCTCCATTTACCAGGTATTAAATATGCCCCGGTTATAATGGCCTTTAGCTTTCTGTAGTAAAGGTTAATGCAGTTTATCAATATATATGAAATATGCATATTAATTCTAAGATTGCAAACACACAATCTGACTACTGCTGTGTATTTGTAGAAATTCTATGTCAAATGATCTGTACCTAAGCTGGTTTCTGTATTTTAACTCAGAGCTGTTTTAAAAGGCCTGCTTCCATTTCAGTCCACTGGTTAAACCCTTTGAACATTGCTTGAGAGGAAAAACATTTTCACAAAGAAAGGGGAAGACCTTTGAAGTTTTCATGCATAACTTCTCTGACTTTGAACCTGGAAAAATGTAATTTATTGTAGCAAATCTTATAACCTACATTTCTACAAGCTATCGGCCAAACGTCATAGCTGTAGGCCTCATGGTTTATTAGAAGTATTAAGTTGAAGTTTTTTACAGATATGAACTTAAATGTGGGTAAAAGTTATTCTATTAAAATATAACTACAATGTACTGTCACTCTACCACACCAAGCTTAAACATCTTATGGTTTCACTACAGGAAGTTACTTCACGATTTCAACACATTTGACCTCTATAACCTCAAATATGGATCAAGGTAATTTATTAGAACACATATTATAACCCTATTGCCAGCAAGCTGCAGGCGAAATATCATGCCACAAGACCTAATAATTATGTAGAAGAAATTTCAAGAAACATTGTCTATTTGACATGTGACATTGAAAGTGGGTCAAAGTCACACATGCCTGATAGAACATGACTCTTTGCATTCCAGTTCTGTAGGGTTTTTTTTCGAACTTATCACCCCATTTGACCTCTGTGACCTTTTAAGTGCATTAAAGGAATTCATTTGAATAATTATACCATTAATAGAGAATACCACATCAAGCTCACAGGACAAATAACACTACGATTCCTGGTTCAGTCAAAGAAGTTGTTGAAGGATTTTATCATATTTCCCCCTCATGACCTCGATCAAGGTCATTTGGTTTCAATATCGAAGTTTTACTTCATATACGAACAATATACATATCAAACATGTCACAACGCTTCAAGACCGACTGATCCCTTTGTCAAGGCCTTTGATAGCTATCCAGAGCTTGAAGTTTATAAAAAAATCTTTTTTGTCAAAGAAGATGACTTTCAAGTAAGTTTGTTAAACCTTCCCTTTTCTTAAATCTGATGTCTGTAGGGTCGTTTAAAAAATGAACCAAAAGTAAGACAACTGTGAAATAAACCACTACCAACAAGAATTAAAAAAATCTGAAAAACTCTGAGATAAATTGTGTTCTTTAAGATGGGGAGATACCTACATAATGCAATCGATTGCTTGGATGGAAGAGCTTCTCTGTGAAGAAGTCGTACAGGACCATCCGATTAATCTCTCCAGGAAATGGACAGGGTGTTTAATTGTAGCTAGAGGCCTTTAAATCTGTCCCTAACCCATCATATTGGATCTATAGGTCAATCTGATGACGGCCTCTCTCATTTCAAGGAGGCTAAGTGGCCAAGCATTCTCAGCAACGAATACAAGGTCATACACGAATACAAGGTCATACACGTGTCAGACCTTATGATGTTTGTCACATGATTATGTACAAACCTACAGGATTACATTTTCCTATATCACAACACAGGGACTTGGAAACCAGAGGAAGGTGAGCACAGGGACCTTAGTCACCTAAACATGCTGACCTCAAGGAGTAGGAAACAAGAAAGCGAGGATTTTTGGTGGTTTCCTTCTGTATACCATATATATTTCATGAATAAGACAGAATACACATTGCATGAGTGAAAAATATTGGTATAACTGCCACACAAGTGAAAATAAGATGGTATTCAATGGAAAAGCGTTTAAATGTTTTATTTATTACATTTTTAAAGTACAATGGTGAAAATAGTACTGCATCAAAATATGTGGGAATCATAAGTTAATGCTGCCATATTGTAATGACATCATGATTGACAACAAGTCTGGGCACCATTTTGAATTGGATACAAGAAGCACATTTAGTAGTTTAGTAAATATCATTGCAAAGGTAGCAAAGAATGAAAGACGTACTAAAACAACCGTTTGTTCTACTGTCTCTTCATCTGCTTCGGAACAAAAACTATTTGGCTTTGATTGCAGTGAATTTTAAAAAGTACTGTTAAGATTGGTCAATACCTAAAACTGATTTCTTGACATTGTCAGAGATATCTCTTTTGATATCTGTCATCGTGTTAAAGATATCTGTTCTGTCCAGTTGATAGGGTAAAATATCTCACCGGCAAAAAGTATTCTACCGGTCATTCATTTAAGATGTAACATGGCATTTGCTTGGTCAATTGACGTAATTTGCTACAGTATATCCCTTGATTTATCATCAACAAATTTCTCATTCATATATGAAGCCTGAATGGCAATTGTTAATTAATGATGTCAATGTCCCGGACAGACCCTGAAATGTAATTCTGCCTCACTTTGAATGTTACTGAGATCACCAATTCATTGAGGAAAAATAATAAAAAAAAATCTTAAATCATCATTTTTTGTCGTTGTTTTAACTTATGTTAACCCCACTGTGTTTGGAGATATGAAGCAGTATATATCATAATCAAA
This sequence comes from Mizuhopecten yessoensis, assembly GCF_002113885.1. Lineage (NCBI taxonomy): Eukaryota > Metazoa > Mollusca > Bivalvia > Pectinida > Pectinidae > Mizuhopecten > Mizuhopecten yessoensis. The sequence goes on from NW_018408894.1 coordinate 66,665, forward strand.
CTGTTGCAAATATCTGTTTTACTGGATCCGTTTTCTGCATCACCAGTAAAACTCAGTTTATACAGTATAATTACAATATACCGCCATATATCTCAAACTTCAGGAGGTTTATCCCCTAAATAAAGGTGTATACAGGAACACGAGAACAAGAAAATGGTGAATAAATGTGTATACAGGAACACGAGAACAAGAAAATGGTGAATAAAGGTGTATACATGAGGAACACAAGAACAAGAAAATGGTGAATAAATGTGTATACAGGAACACGAGAACAAGAAAATGGTGAATAAAGGTGTATACAGGAACACGAGAACAAGAAAATAGTGAATAAAGGTGTATACAGGAACACGAGAACAAGAAAATGGTGAATAAAGGTGTATACAGGAACACAAGAACAAGAAAATGGTGAATAAAGGAACTTGCAGACAAGATGGGTATGAGCACATTGACTTTGTGACAAGAAGAATGTACGATCTTGGAAAATTGGAGAGAAGAGGAATGTAAGCTATGGTAGCAAGAATAATAGTAAAAGCACTTCTTGCTCAACACATATAGATATTAGATGAGGACCTAAACCTACATCCTAATAGGCTGGATCGTAATCACAAAGAGGCCGGGGATTGGTGATATTGATAAGTTTTTAATATTTTTAGAAATAGTAGGTCATTATTCCCTCAACAATTAAAGACTTTTATTTCGGAGAATATGTGGTTATTTGGACCTTAGAAAGTGATACTGACCGAGGCAAATCACTTTCTCAGGTCCATATAACTAAACGTCCGCGTTAAATTAGCCATTGGAATTTGTATTAAGCTATCACCTAAAGGAAATTAACGGTCCTTAAATAAAAGTGGTCATTTAATTAAGCATTGAACTGTTTTTGTATAGTATTTATGATCTATTTGAATGACACAGCTTGGCAAGCAAACAACAAAATGCCCGCTAGGAGGTTAATTCAAATTTTTCTCTTTGCTCATTTTGTAAAGAATCCAGACGTGAATTTATTTTTTGATTGTATGGGAATCTGACTACAGTCGGTAGATTCATTAACAGCTTCGTTATTTGACATGTCGTCAGAAACTGAGGAAACCGTGGCTGCGAGACGCGTGAAACTGATAGCGTTTGAAGTGAATGATCTTGCGACGGAGCACAGGGGTTCGTTACAAATGTACAAATTGTAGCGAACCCCTGTTGATCAGTGCAATGTAACAGACGATATTTCTGATAAATTGCATGAGCATTAAAATTGTTTCCATTGCCGGCATTGGTGATTTCAACTGATGTGCATTTTGTACAATATTGCAGACCTTGGTCTTGTTTTTGTTAGTAATTAAAGTATTTTTTCTTTTCTTTTTTCTTTTGCACATAAATTTACAATTACATTGTCAAGTCTCACAATGCCCAGCGATATTTCAACAGCCGTCATGTTTATTTACATTGGATAATGTAGTTCCGGTCAGTGTTGTATTAATACGCTAAGAATTGTCTCTTGTGCTGCATGGTAATTAAAGTCCCATCAACGACACAGCTTTCAAAGAGGCTATATAGTGACAATGCCATGCAAATGTAAATATTAAAGTTTTACCATATTTTTGTACAGTATTACTGTCCAATCACAAACACCCAGTTAGGTCTTTTGCTGTTATGAAGCTGAGGACATTTATTATAAAAGCTAGAACTTTGTCTTAATATTTCGGTCATTTCCTTTTTTAAGATAGATTAATACTAATTGTTCCAGTCTATCAAGTGATAAACTGAAGTTCCTCCATGTTAGAAAGTACACCCCCCCCATGTTTTCTCTGTAGTGATTCATTCTTATTCCCTCAACACCATTTAAACCCCACCCCACAACTCACAAAATTTGACTACAACAAACTTTCCAATTGCATATTAAGTTCAATTACTGAACCGCCACAAACGTATGTGGCTTTATATTACTTGGTCTATTACCATGAGATACAAAACTTCAGTGAATAAATGTCGAAACTAAATTCTATGTTTCCATTAATATCTACTCATCTGGATAAAAACTCAATGTACTTTATGAACTATTTAGCACATCATTGGATGGTAACCAAAGAAATGTAAGGAAAAAATTATGAATAAACAGTAGTTGATAACAACTGGTGACTGTTACATTAACTAGCAATAGGATGAGGGGTGTTTATCTTTCCATTAACCATCGCGGATGGTTCGTCAATGTTTCCAGTAAAACAACCGTAAACATTGGTGTGAAGTACTTGGATCAAGTGATCGGTTTATAATCAGTTTAGTCCTTGTGCACTCTTACTGTACAACAATAGTGCTCCGACAATATAGTGCCCCGACAATAGCGCATCATCGTGGCAGGGATGCAGTTTCTATCAGCGACTGCACAGACCCCAATTGATTGTATGCAGGACTCGGAGAATAACAAATAAATGATGTACACATTCTCACAACAATCCAACTTCTGTAATTACTTTGTCAAAGGAAACCTGCCGATTTACAATTATCAAACTGTAACATAACGACCATGTTTCATTACCCATACCCAGCTTGTGGTTAGCAATGTCTCCTTAATACTGCTTACAGCTTGAGTAAAAGTTCTATTTTTGTACAGACTTTTGTGGGATTTAATCACATAATGGATATATTCTAGAAATTTAAACATCGCCTTTACAGTTTACTGATTCCATATAACATGTGTTTTATCTCAATACGTTTTGTTGTTACACAGATTTTCATGCACATGTTATTTTTAATTCCAAGAAGAGCAAAAAGTCTATACGATAGAAGCCATCCCCTAACACAACCTTCATTGAAATATTCTATAATGATGCTATGTTTTTCTCCCTGGAAGGTAACAAAACAAAACAATTAAAATAAACAACAAATTAATGAAGATACCAGAAGCAAAGAAAGAGTCACTATCCATTTTTTATACAGTAGGTGGGATACAATACACCATCAGCAAAAGCAAAGATTGGCAATCTGGGTATTCTTGGAGGAGGTGCCATGGACTGGGTCATGAGAATGGATCTTGTGAGGAAGCTGGTTTTTCCTGAGGTTGTAGAGAGACGCAATAGCCTGATCAAGATTAGAGGTCACCCAGAAACTGGTGCTTGCGCAATAAGGTGTGAGTCGGGGCAAGAGGAAGGAGAAGAAATGCGATGAATGAGAGCAGAAAGTGATACAAAAGGGCGGCAGGCATGGAGCTTTCTAGTAGAAGTGTGAAACTTGCGAGCATGACGAAACCTGGTCAGGTGGATGCGGATGATTATGAGTGCTAATGTTTGTGTGTGTGATAGTATACTGGTGAAAGCTTCAATGAAATGGTTATAATAACGTTATCAAACATATCTACCGTGCGTGATCGAAGTATGTGTACCGCTGCTATTGGAACTTTGTGTTGTTACATTTCATATTTTATTAAACTGTGTTCTCATTGGATAATCCGTCCGCTCGGCAAACCCCTTCTGATTGGCTACACTTTGCTTTGAAAGCCTTGCTGGATGTCCGCTGTGTTTGTAGCTGTCATGTAGTGTGTGGTGACAGTTCTACCATATACATGTCCCAGTAGTAGCCATGTTAGGGGCTGAATAGCTTGTGTTTGTAGCTGTCATGTAGTGTGTGGTTACAGTTCTACCGTATACATGTCCCAGTAGTAGCCATGTTAGGGGCTGAATAGCTTGTGTTTGTAGCTGTCATGTAGTGTGTGGTGACAGTTCTACCGTATACATGTCCCAGTAGTAGCCATGTTAGGGGCTGAATAGCTTGTGTTTGTAGCTGTCATGTAGTGTGTGGTGACAGTTCTACCATATACATGTCCCAGTAGTAGCCATGTTAGGGGCTGAATAGCTTGTGTTTGTAGCTGTCATGTAGTGTGTGGTGACAGTTCTACCGTATACATGTCCCAGTAGTAGCCATGTTAGGGGCTGAATAGCTTGTGTTTGTAGCTGTCATGTAGTGTGTGGTGACAGTTCTACCATATACATGTCCCAGTAGTAGCCATGTTAGGGGCTGAATAGCTTGTGTTTGTAGCTGTCATGTAGTGTGTGGTGACAGTTCTACCGTATACATGTCCCAGTAGTAGCCATGTTAGGGGCTGAATAGCTTGTGTTTGTAGCTGTCATGTAGTGTGTGGTGACAGTTCTACCATATACATGTCCCAGTAGTAGCCATGTTAGGGGCTGAATAGCTTGTGTTTGTAGCTGTCATGTAGTGTGTGGTGACAGTTCTACCGTATACATGTCCCAGTAGTAGCCATGTTAGGGGCTGAATAGCTTGTGTTTGTAGCTGTCATGTAGTGTGTGGTGACAGTTCTACCATATACATGTCCCAGTAGTAGCCATGTTAGGGGCTGAATAGCTTGTGTTTGTAGCTGTCATGTAGTGTGTGGTGACAGTTCTACCGTATACATGTCCCAGTAGTAGCCATGTTAGGGGCTGAATAGCTTGTGTTTGTAGCTGTCATGTAGTGTGTGGTGACAGTTCTACCATATACATGTCCCAGTAGTAGCCATGTTAGGGGCTGAATAGCTTGTGTTTGTAGCTGTCATGTAGTGTGTGGTGACAGTTCTACCGTATACATGTCCCAGTAGTAGCCATGTTAGGGGCTGAATAGCTTGTGTTTGTAGCTGTCATGTAGTGTGTGGTGACAGTTCTACCATATACATGTCCCAGTAGTAGCCATGTTAGGGGCTGAATAGCTTGTGTTTGTAGCTGTCATGTAGTGTGTGGTGACAGTTCTACCATATACATGTCCCAGTAGTAGCCATGTTAGGGGCTGAATAGCTTGTGTTTGTAGCTGTCATGTAGTGTGTGGTGACAGTTCTACCATATACATGTCCCAGTAGTAGCCATGTTAGGGGCTGAATAGCTTGTGTTTGTAGCTGTCATGTAGTGTGTGGTGACAGTTCTACCATATACATGTCCCAGTAGTAGCCATGTTAGGGGCTGAATAGCTTGTGTTTGTAGCTGTCATGTAGTGTGTGGTGACAGTTCTACCATATACATGTCCCAGTAGTAGCCATGTTAGGGGCTGAATAGCTTGTGTTTGTAGCTGTCATGTAGTGTGTGGTAACAGTTCTACCTTATACATGTCCCAGTAGTAGCCATGTTAGGGGCTGAAGAGCTTGTGTTTGTAGCTGTCATGTAGTGTGTGGTTACAGTTCTACCGTATACATGTCCCAGTAGTAGCCATGTTAGGGGCTGAATGTTCTTTATAATAAATGTATTGAATGTTATAAATTATGTGAGTTGTTAATCTTTCCAAACCCTGGAACCCCACACTCAATGAACCTGGGTAGTGAAGCTAGGACTTGCTCCTACTACAGAAGTGGGTATAAGTGAGTGCTATTCTGCTGGAGGATGTTTAGAGCCTTTAGAATTATGGGAAATACCGGGGAGCTAGCCATGAGGGAGCTGGGGAATGAGACAGAGAGGCATCCTGATAAGGCAAGGGGTTTATATAGCTCAAAGCCACCTATTGGAGAGTACGGCACTGATAAAATCTGCTCACCTACTAACCCAAGAGAGTTCTACTGAACAGGGGTTGAAACTCTCCATTTGTTATTTGTTTCAAATCTATACCAGAAGTCCACAAACATAGGAACAAATTTACATCATTTAAAAGTTCACTAGAATGCTTGAAAACAATGGCTTTATTGATTATATAATGTTGTACAATAATAAAATGTAACAGTCAAAACAATTGGCAAATTTCCATAAATGATTAAACATGTTCTAGGTTTTGTTTCACCAGCATTTCTTAGAAAAAGGACTTCACTGACATTATCTCGTGGTTTTCCAAGATAAAGTGCAATTAACTGACATGCAAATAAAAAAGTGACAATGAGGGCTGGACAACAAAAAGTGATGATCTCTGGTATAAGTACTGTAAGAGATTGTCCAGTGCAGATAAATGTCAGACAAACCTTAATATATGTCTTGGGAAATCAGAGCTTAAACAGAAGTGGGTGTGTCCCCAGAGAAATCAGAGCTTAAACAGAAGTGGGTGTGTCCCCAGAGAAATCAGAGCTGAANGGGGGGGGGGGGGGGGTGTCCCCCAGAGAAATCAGAGCTTAAACAGGAGTGGGTGTGTCCCCAGAGAAATCAGAGCTTTAACAGGAGTGGGTTGTCCCAAGAGAAATCAGAGTTTAAACAGGGGTGGGTGTTTCCCCAGAGAAAACAGAGCTTAAACAGGGGTGGGTGTTTCCCCAGAGAAATCAGAGCTTTAACAGGAGTGGGTTGTCCCAAGAGAAATCAGAGTTTAAACAGGGGTGGGTGTTTCCCCAGAGAAAACAGAGCTTAAACAGGGGTGGGTGTTTCCCCAGAGAAAACAGAGCTTAAAAAAGGTTTGGTGTGACCCCAAAGAAATCAGGAGTTTATATTAGGAATAGATGTGTTCCCTGGGAAACCTTAACGGGCTGGAAATCTGGAGTTTAAATAGGGATCGTTGTGTTACCAAAGAAATCAGGAGTTTATATTAGGAATAGATGTGAAACCTTAACGGGCTGGAAATCTGGAGTTTAAATAGGGATCGTTGTGTTACCAAAGAAATCAGGAGTTTATATTAGGAATAGATGTGTTCCCTGGGAAACCTTAATGGGCTGGAAATCTGGAGTTTAAATAGGGATCGTTGTGTTACCAAAGAAATGAGGAGTTTATATTAGGAATAGATGTGTTCCCTGGGAAACCTTAATGGGCTGGAAATCTGGAGTTTAAATAGGGATCGTTGTGTTACCAAAGAAATGAGGAGTTTATATTAGGAATAGATGTGTTCCCTGGGAAACCTTAATGGGCTGGAAATCTGGAGTTTAAATAGGGATCGTTGTGTTACCAAAGAAATGAGGAGTTTATATTAGGAATAGATGTGTTCCCTGGGAAACCTTAATGGGCTGGAAATCTGGAGTTTAAATAGGGATCGTTGTGTTACCAGAGAAATCAGGATTTGAACAAGGGCGGAAGTGTTTCCCAAGAAACCAGCAGTCAAAACAGGAAAAAATGTGTTCCTTAGAAAAATGGAGTTTACACATAGGTGGATGTGTTCTATTGCTAGTCAGTAATTTAAACAAAGATGGATGTTCCTTGGGAAATAAGGATTTCAGCTGGAATGTATGTGGTTCCTTTTCTATGAAATCAGGATTGTAACCAAGGAATTGTATGCTTGCTTAGAAATCAAGCTTTAAAATGGTTGGAAATGTTCCCTGGAAAATTAGAAGTTAATGTGACTAGTTACCAGACTGAAATATCCCACACAAGTCGAAGGTCACTGGGACAATCATGTCAGGTTAAAACCCGAAATAGGTTTTGACTATAAGCTTATAACAAAGGGTCCCAGTGGTTGTATTAGGAATGGATGTAAAACTGGTTTATGGAAGTGAACAGCGTGAGTGATGTACTGGCCTAATGTTTAAACCAATAGGTCAACCAGTTCTGTTTTATGTCATAACCAATGGAAACAAGATTAGATTGTAAGTTTTTGGAGAATCCCAAAGGAAATATGGAAGTAAAGCCACTGGATCTTGTGGAGACTTTTAACAGAAATGACCACTGACAATGTCTGCTCCAGTGCCACTAGGAATCAGAAATATATCTTGAAGAGTGTCCCACTTTCTCACTAGGTCAACCAAAGTCTGAGTCTCAGCTTCAGGCAATCAACTTATAACATGACAAAACCACAAATTCTGCTCACCAAAAAGAGAAATTACAAAAATATCCAATGAATAACACCAATAAACAAGAGGCTTCCAGGGCCTGTCAATGCCATCTAATGAATCAATTTAATGAAATTTCATGATTTTTTCAAATCAAAATTTGTAAAAAAAAATAGTCAAATGGTCTTAGAATGAAATGGTTTCCTTAAAGACTATCAATATTGTTAACCTTAGCAGCTCGCAACCTCTATAAAGGGACCATGTAACTGTTACTTTACTGTAATCTTTGGCAGCTTGCAACCTCTCTAGAGGGACCATGTAACTGTTACTTTACTGTAACCTTATGCAGCTCGCAACCTCTCTAGAGGACCATGTAACTGTTACTTTACTGTAACCTTTGGCAGATCACAACCTCTCTAGAGGGACCATGTAACTGTTACTTTACTGTAATCTTTGGCAGCTCACAACCTCTCTAAAGGGACCATGTAACAGTTACTTTACTATAACCTTTAGCAGCTCGCAACCTCTCTAAAGGGACCATGTAACAGTTACTTTATTGTAATCTTTGGCAGCTCGCAGCCTCTCTAAAGGGACCATGTAACTGTTACTTTACTGTAACCTTATGCAGCTCGCAACCTCACTAGAGGGACCATGTAACTGTTACTTTACTGTAACCTTTGGCAGCTCGCAACCTCTCTAAAGGGACCATGTAACTGTTACTTTACCGTGACCTTTGGCAGCTCACAACCTCTCTAGAGGGACCATGTAACAGTTGCTTTATTGTAATCTTTAGCAGCTCACAACCTCTCTGAAGGGGCCATGTAACAGTTACTTTACTGTAACCTATGGCAGCTCACAACCTCTCTAAAGGGACCATGTAACTGTTACTTTATTGTAATCTTTAGCAGCTCAAAACCTCTCTAAAGGGACCATGTAACTGTTACTTTACTGTAACCTTTGACAGCTCACAACCTCTCTAAAGAGACCATGTAACTGTTACTTTACTGTAATATTTGGCAGCTCGCAACCTCTCTAAAGGGACCATGTAACTGTTACTTTACTGTAACCTTTGGCAGCTCGCAACCTCTCTAGAGGGACCATGTAATTGTAATATCTAATCACAACATGATTCATATGTAATGCAACAAAGTCTTGAGAGAAAGTTTCTAATAATAAATCTCATAAAACTTACCTAAAAATTCATAAAAGCATTTAAGTGCAGTGTATATAATTTGTTTTTATTTCAATCTTATATCCCTTCTTTAAGAAACAGCCAGCTGTGGAAACAAAGAAGAAATGATGATAGATATTTTGTATGTGCCGTAGTTGCCTCTATTTTTAATTGGGGTTCTTGTTTTCTGCAAGGTTCCCAGGACCCAAGGTATATCGCAGTATGTGAAACGCCAGAGTTTTATTTAACTAATGGTACAGAAGTGTATTCAAGAGGATCAAAAAGCTGTAAAACAATTTTAAAATAACAATTTTGCAATTTTCTTCAATAAGTTATTGTAATAGTCAGCGTTTGTTCTTTCTCTAAATTTTCACTATCACTAATGTATCATGATAGTTTTAAGCCAACTTGATGCTTTTTTCTCCAGATTTCCAATATCAATGCACTTTTACAGTTTCTGTAAATAGAGTCTGGCGCTAGTAGCTTATGAAGTTTTCAGACATATATCTATTTGAATATAAGTTGCAGCTAGATACTCTTTGTTTAAAATTTCCATTTCTCCTCCATGTAATTGACATTGGTGCATATGCATGCCAAGTAATATCTTTATATGATAATTGGAATCCTTTCAGTTTAGTTTTGTACTTAACTGTGCAAGTGAAACCTGATACTCTTAGATATGGTATACACTTATATAGTGGAGCTTATAGCTGGCTGAACACACGTTATTTCACAGACAAATCGTCTGTCCAAAGTATCCATCCTTTCAATGTGAACAAGGATTGGAAACCTTTTGAATCCCTACACTTGCACAACAATAGGTTATATAGCAAATGTTATTGAGACCTCATTGCACCAATTGTCTGCAGTATCTAACAGTGTACACTCAAGCAACTTCCTATTCTGATAATGAATCTTATTGACCAGGAATAGATCCACATGTAAGCCATCAAGTTTCTTCAGGAGAGACACCAACTTTTTTTGATGGATTTTGATCAAACTTCATATAGTAGACAAGTATGAAAATACCTCAATGAAGTACTCAGGCTTCACACACTGTCCTAATATCGGATGTGCCTACCGGGAATTCAGAATTTCCAAAATATTGTTGAAAGTCAAAAAGGAATATTAATCATATATACATTCAAGTGAACACATTTATGTAACCGATGTATAGAAAATAATAATCCATTAATGTTGTGCTTGCTTGCAAGTTTGAACATAATGTTAATGCTAGGATCAGTTTAACCTATCACCAATAAAAAAAAATAAAAAATCATGGAATTTATATCCCCCGCTTGCAGGACACATTGTAGGGAAACATTATTGAGGTTAGGTTTAAACATGTGAGTATCGTGCTGTTGAGACATCATGTATAGCTTGAAACTCGAAGAAAAACAAGAGGCCCAGAGGGCCTGTATCGCTCACCTGAATATGTTTAAAATAATTGGTATGTAGTAAAGATATATCACTCCATTGTAGGTGCTGTAAGTACATATGAAATTTCAGAAAGATCCATCCAGTACTTGAGATATAGCAAGAACGAATTTCAAACAGAGCCCCACCCCTATGCCCCTAGGGGGGTCATACCCACCGTTTATACAAAATTGGTTCCCCTTCACCAAAGGATGCTTCATACCAAATTTTGACAAAAATCCTGTCATTCCTAAAGAAGAAGAAGGATTTTGAAGAATTTGCTATGTTTCCCCTATTGGGCCCCGCCCTTCTGCCCCAAGAGGGGCCGCACTTGCTGTTATACGAAATTGAGTCCCTTTTGCCCAAGGATGCTCCAGACTAAATTGGGATAAAATCCTTTAATCCCTATGGTAGAAGAAGGATTTTAAAGTGTTTTACCTCTATTTCCCCTATTGGGCCCCATCCCTCACGTCCAAGGGGGGCCACACCCACTGTTTATACAAGATTGGTTCCCCTTTACCAAAGGATGCTCCACACCAAATATGGACCAAATCCTTTCATTCCTACAGAAGAAGGATTTTAAAGAATAATTTGCTATGTTTCCCCTATTGGGCGCCGCCACTCAGCCTCTGGGGGGCCAGACCCAAGGTTTATACAAAATTGGTTCCCCTTTACCAAAGGATGCTCCACACAAAATATGGACCAAATCCTTTCATTCCTACAGAAGAAGGATTTTAAAGAATAATTTGCTATGTTTCCCCTATTGGGTGCCGCCACTCAGCCTCTGGGGGGCCAGACCCACGGTTTATACAAAATTGGTTCCCCTTCACCCAAGGATGCTTCTGACCAAATATGGAACAAATCCTTTCATTCCTACAGAATAAGAATGATTTTAAAGAATTTGCTATATTTTCCCTATTGGGCCCCGCCCCTCAGGCCCCAGGGGGCCCAGACCCACCATTTATACAAAAGTGAGTCCCCTTGGCCCAAGGATGCTCCACACTAAATATGGACCAAATCCTTTCATTCCTACAGAAGAAGAAGGATTTTAAAGAATATTTTGCTATGTTTCTCCTATTGGGCCCCGCCTCTCAGGCCCCTGGGGGACCACACCCACAGTTTATACAAAATTGGTTCCCCTTCACCCAAGGATGCTTCAGACCAAAAATGGACCAAATCCTTTCATTCCTACAGAAGAAGAAGGATTTTAAAAAAATTGCTATATTTCCCCTATTGGGCCCCACCTCTCATGATCAGGCCCCTGGGGGGCCAGACCCACAATTTATACAAAATTGAGTCCCCTTGGCCTAATGATGCTCCAGACCAATTTCAGTCAAAATCTACTTGGCCGTTCAGGACTAGTAGCGTTTTAAAGGAAAAGTTGACGGACGGACGATGGACGCTGTGGTATGGCATAAGCTCACCATGGTCCTTTGGACCAGGTGAGCTAAAAAGCCTTATACAGAAGTTAGACTTTTTATTGGACATGTAGAAACGGCAGATAATGACGTTTTTCGGTATTCGAGGGGCCATAACTCCGCCAAATAATGTCCGCTGAAAGTGGTCATCGAACTTGGCCGAGCCCTCAAGGCATTTAACCCTGTGACCAAGTTTCAAGAAAATCGGTTAACATTTGTTGTAGTTATTGCATGGAAACGAAGCGTGACAGACAGGCAAACCCAAATGAATATCCCCGTTTCGGTGAAAGCGGGGGATAAATTAAGAAGAAGACAAGCATTGATTATCTAAATAATACACTAAAGAACGGATTACTTTAGGCTTTCTTTAGATTGAGATAGAGTTTGTATTTTGGTTCACTTAAACTATTCAAATTTTTCTTAATATCAAATTGTAAGATTGTTCATAAGACGTAGAAATTTAATTAATTACAAGAAGTGGAGAATCATTGAGATGCCAAGAAATCAAGGCATTTAAATAATTTTAACACAGGAGCTGTTGACAGGAATGTTGATGAGAGCTACTGTAATTAGTCCTACTTCTGTCCTTCAAGGTCATATCATTGTCGACAGCAACCACCAGCGTCTCTCTCACACAAAGAGGCACTGAGACTGCACAGTAACAAGCTCTTCATACAAAAAATATAATTTTTTAAGAAAGATAATTAATGAAAAGTGAGGAGAGAAATATTCCAGAAATAAAAGATATGATCATATAATGAGATTTCACGGCATCCGTTCTTCACCACAATAACCAGCTGGCTAGGAAAAATCAGCTAATCATGATGGAACGTTTTTGGTCAGGTCATCAGCCCTGGGAAGCAAGCAGGAGGTTATGTTTCATACCAAAAATACACTGTTACACTAAATCCGTATCAAAAACGACACTGACCATTTAAATATTATCTCAAGAGATTTGGAATGGAAGGGAGACAACCCTTGTAGTTCTGCAATGCTTATGAGGATACAGTTGTTCCAGTACAATCAATCACGTGTGAAACTAATACTTTATAAAGCTTTAATAGATTACTAAAGGAATATTTTAATGCTGTTCCCCTCCTCCCGCCCCCCTCCCCCTCCAAATTCTCCCAACAACACCCCCATCTTACTCTCTGATGAATACATCACTCTTCTGCATACCTTACATCAAAAAATGTCATTAGCACTAAATATAAAAATAATCCATTCTAATTATTTTTAAATTAATCCTTTGTGCAAAAGTGTTTGCTGTTAACTGTTTGTAATAAGTGAAATAACAGAAGAGTTTATTTAGTGTTACTTTTATATCTTTCAAAAGAGCAGAAAAATATTTCAATGTACAACTTTAATCAGAATCTAGAAACAAGGAATTAAACTGAATTAATCTAAAGTAATACCTCGGTACACTATTGCATTGTTTCCCATTTTATTGCAAACCCCACATACTGCCATGATTTTGTTAGAAACATTTTTCCCTTTTATATAAAACCATATGAATACCACCATTCCCTGCATATCGCCATCTGCCAACCATTTTCAAATAGACAACTGTTTCATTCGCCGACCTGTCACCATAATGTTTACGTTGTTTGGTCACAACCGTCGATCATACGACTGTCAACGTGTTGGTCATGCGTGTATAATCCACCCTTACAGGTACACAGGTAAGTAACCCTGAGTACTTGTAGTAAAAATCACTTTTTCTCAAATATGTGTTTCATGGTTGTTATTTATACAGTTTGTACATTTGTACATTTGTACATTTTTGTCCATTTTTGTAACGGGGACGCCAAAAATAATCCAGCTTTTACTCAGCTAAAAACAGAAACGGGAATTAGAGAATACGCTGCCGATCATCCAAAATGTTCCAAAAGAATACACAGCTGATCATCCAAAATGTTCCCAAAGAATACACAGCCGATCATCCAAAATGTTCCCTAAGAATAGACAGCCAATCATCCAAAATGTTCCCTAAGTATACACAGCCGATAATCCAACATGTTCCCTAAGAATACACAGCCGATAATCCAAAATGTTCCCTAAGAATACACAGCCAATCATCCAAAATGTTCCCTAAGAATAGACAGCCAATCGTCCAAAATGTTCCCTAAGTATACACAGCCGATCATCCAAAATGTTCCCTAAGAATACACAGCCAATCATCCAAAATGTTCCCAAAGATTACACAGCCGATCATCCAAAATGTTCCCAAAGAATACACAGCCGATCATCCAAAATGTTCCCAAAGGATACACAGCCGATCATCCAAAATGTTCACTAAGAATATACAGCCGATCATCCAAAATGTTCCCTAAGAATACACAGCCAATCATCCAAAATGTTCCCAAAGTATACACAGCCAATCATTCAAAATGTTCCAAAAGAATACACAGCCGATCATCCAAAATGTTCACTAAGAATATACAGCCGATCATCCAAAATGTTCCCAAAGAATATACAGCCAATCGTCAAAAATGTTCCCAAAGTATACACAGCCGATCATCCAAAATGTTCCCAAAGTATACACAGCCAATCGTCAAAAATGTTCCCAAAGTATACACAGTCAATCATCCAAAATGTTCCCTAAGAATACTCAGCCGATCATCCAAAATGTTCCAAAAGAATACACAGTCGATCATCCAAAATATTCCCAAAGAATACACAGCCGATCATCAAAATTNTGATATTGAATTATGATAACCCTGTACAACCATCTTTTTATGATATTAAAATATATAATCAAAAAACAGCGGCTTTGTGCCAGGTGATGATGTCAACCAATCATCAGTTGTGCCTGATGAAAGTGGTCACAGCTGCAAGAGCAGCCATAGCAAAGGTTACTGCCTACTTCCGGTCAAAACACAACATAACGGAACATGCCATTAAATGTTTAAATGAGATGCAAAATGGTTCCAACAAAACAGTCTTCTTTGGACATAGGTTTTTTTTCCAGCAAAAAAACATAAACTATGACAAAAATTACCATACATGTCTGTGCCCTGCATGCCAGACTGATTACAAATCGGTGAATTGAATTATACGTAGGTAATCGTAATTTATTTACTTATGCTTAAAATGCTACTAATGATATATATTATTTGACTGAATAAATTTCAAACTAAATATTTGTGTATGGATTGTTTACACATTTTGTGTATGGATTGTTTACACATTTTGTGTATGGATTGTTTACACATTTTGTGTATGGATTGTTTACACATTTTGTGTGTGGATTGTTTACACATTTTGTGTATGTGTTATGTGGTGTTTGTTTCAGATACATACGTATTACTTCACATGGGTTCTACATTAGCCTGTACTACTGACACCCTGTTGTATTGCCTTCCACGTTATGCTGATAAAACTGGCACAGGCAAAAAACAGGGACTACTGTATTTCAGACCATATTCAATAGATATTGTTAAGCTGCATCCAGAATCCAGACTATCAACGTCAGCAGCCATGTTTACAAACCAAAGCTCTACAGTTTGACAACGAGCTTTGCAGATCAAAACGTAATGGTTTGAATAATCTTTTAAGGAGACACAAGATCATATATGGTACTATGTGTGAGGATAGTGGAGACACAAGATCATATATGGTACTATGTGTGAGGATAGAGGAGGCACAAGATCATATATGGTACTATGTGTGAGGATAGAGGAGGCACAAGATCATATATGGTACTATGTGTGAGTGTGGAGACACAAGATCATATATGGTACTATGTGTGCAGATTAAGGAGACACAAGATCATATATGGTACTATGTGTGAGGATTAAGGAGACACAAGATCATATATGGTACTATGTGTGAGGATAGTGGAGACACAAGATCATATATGGTACTATGTGT
>NW_018408894.1:85933-128387 GCF_002113885.1 Mizuhopecten yessoensis
ATCATCCAAAATGTTCCCAAAGAATACACAGCCAATCATCCAAAATGTTCCCTAAGAATACACAGCCAATCATCCAAAATGTTCCCTAAGAATACACAGCCGATCATCCAAAATGTTCCCAAAGTATACACAGCCGATCATCCAAAATGTTCCCTAAGAATGAATACACAGCCGATCATCCAAAATGTTCCCAAAGAATACACAGGCAATCATCCAAAATGTTCCCAAAGAATACACAGCCGATCATCCAAAATGTTCCCAAAGAACACACAGCCGATCATCCAAAATGTTCCCAAAGAATACACAGCCGATTATCCAAAAAGTTCCCAACAGGAAATAGCCAATTGTTTCACAACACTTTGGAGTATCCCTTTCAAACAATACACTGTAATATTCTCTTTCTCATCCCTCCAAAGAAATCCCTCCAAAGAATCAAAGTGCTGCAAGTTTGGACATGGAAAATAATGAAATGTAAAAGGTGAAATTTCAAATAAAGCAATTATAGATGCCAACACAATTATTGATATCCATTCAAGTGCAAGTACTTATTTTTAAACTTAGAACTACTAACCGCTAACCATCAAAGTTACCCTCTTATCAAACACTAAAAATTCAAATAATTTTCAATAGGAACTGTCACCAGGATAGCTGACTTATACCCCATGTTCCCCCATCCAGTCTGATTCCAACTCTGGCCCAAACACTTGTTAATAAATACATGAGGCCCATGGACCTTAACGGTCACCTGATATATTTATACAGAGAGTTGATTTTGTTTTTAACATGAACAGAAATATTATTCAAAGTGACAAAAAACAATAAAACCACCATATTCTTTCCCCCTTTGGCCCTATTTCCGTAATTAGAATCGAATCATTGCCATGACTCAGCGTATTTCAACGATGTGTCATCAACTCACATTTGGATAAATAAAGGACATAAACAGTCAAGTTAACAACTTCTTAGGACATATGCAATGATCAGTTAACGAAAGAAATGAAGCAGAGCAAAACTAATCTTGAAAATGAAGTTGTTGAAGGTATTTTTGCACTCTTGTCTGTAACTACTATCTCACAGTTGTCTCCCTTCCAACAGAATTTTTTTATCAATTTGATAAATGTTCAAAAATTGATGCAGGGGAATATAGTATAAAGATTTTAAAATCAACATTCTTATTGTTATTGAAAATGGTGTAAACTGAAATGTCAACAACATGATCAGGATATATATACATATACATATACTACGAACGAAGTGCTACAAATGTTGTCTCCCTAGCATTTTCAGTAACGGAGGTTATAAACGCCTCCGTAAAAAGACATCAATCTACAATGCATATGGACATGGAGAAACTTTGTATGCATGGCGCGCAAATACCAAGTTCCAGAATATATCTGTCACTTACAATTTTTTTAAATAAAAAGCTCTTGAGCACTGACCCTTATACCTGTGATGACCCCATCACATAGCCATTGCTGCCACTTTTCCATGCCTACCCTCGAGCTTGAATTTCAATATTCAAATGGCTGGTTGAATTTCTAATGATGTCCGGAGAGAGTGCAAGTGTTGATGAGAACGTGATTAAAGATGGTAGATCAAGGACAATAAATGCAATGAGCACATATGAACTGAAAAATGTGTTTAATGTTGATGAAAATGGTTTGGTCTTCCACAAGCTTCCCATTCATTCTTTGGCTACAGCAAATTTTAAAAAGGGACAAAAATAATGGACCGTATTACAGTCGCCCTAATGTGTAATGCTGACAAATTGAAACCAATCATTCGTAGAATGTGATAGAAATTCATAGACTATCTAAAAATCTTTAACAGGAAAATGACTTGTGAAAAAAACATGAAGTTTTGCATATAAAGGACAATATGCCATCTCTCTCCATACCAAATTTATCGAATATAACTATACATTTTGTTCTGCCAACAGCAACAAATCATTTACAACCATTGGATACCAGGATCATTCAAGCATTTAAGAGCCAGTATCGGAGATTAAACTAGCATGGACAATGTTACTTAACAATAGTAAACTGCCTAGCGTCACAGCGGCNCATACATGGTACTATGTGTGAGGATTAAGGAGACACAAGATCATACCTGGTACTATGTGTTGGGATTAAGAAGACATCAACGACGATACTGACCCTGATTTTAAGGCCAAAATACCAACATTGTGTAAAGGACTTACATCTGTAACAGTTTTTTAACAAGGACAAAACAGAGAGTTTTCATTAAGACACTGTAAGAAACACTTAATATTTGAGGTGAGGAGTGTGACGTTGGTAAGTGGTCTACGGAACGAGTAACGGTGGCCTTGTGCTACGATCAGCGGAGAAAAATTGATACCTTTGATTTGGTGATTGGGAAGTCATGAATCCCAAGTATTTTCAGAAAATAAAACCAGAGACACAACCTGTTGATACAGAAAAAACCAAGGGGCCATGATGAATGCCTGAATGTCTGAGGACTGGCTGAAGCATGTGAATAAGAAGATGAAAAGTGAGAACAGCAAAATCTGTTATTTGCTAACAATGCACCATCCCACCCTCAAAACTTCAACTTTACAAACAGCACATTGAAGTTTTTAACACCAAACACAACCTTTAAATCCTAACCCATGGATCAAGAAATTATCCAAGCACTGAAGTTAAGGTTCTAGAAATGACAGTGAGTGAGAGAGTGAGATTCACCAGTATCCCAGGGGTTATAAGTATTATACAAAAGCTAAATAAACAAATCTAATGATTTTACCATCAATGCTTAAATAAACTGACGTAACACACATGGAGGCACGTCCTTAAATGACTTTAGCTGTTAAAAGGATACTTTTAATGAGACCAAAACCAAACCAATCACTGCATGTACCCCCTTTCCATAGATACAATCAACCTGTCTATTGTTGTAGTAAAATGTTGATCTACTCAAAACATTTGAAGCATGTGTGAAACAGTACCATTCCAAATGGCATTGATATCCCATAATGACACTGTAACCTCAATCCAGCCTCTTGCACACAATTTTTGACTGTTGTTGGACACAGTGGCCATCCATGGTTGCCAATCACATTCAGTTGCCGTTGAAATAAAACAGACATAAACATAAACCAGACAGGTGTGTAGTGAAGAGAAGCTTGTGTTGGTACGGTATTGAGATCACTCCACCAAAATGGGTCTCAGATTCTTGATTTTTCACAATTTGGTGGAGAGGGTAGGCCTACCACAAGGCTCTGTTACATATGCAAGACCCCACACTTGTCTATTTCTATCAAATCAGAAAGCACGAGTTTATTGTGCGGACGAATATAATCACGAGTGCGCGAAGCGCATGAATGAATATATACGTCCACGCAATAAATGAATGCTTTCTGATTCGTTAGAAAAACACAAGTGTGTGGTCTTGCTTTTATCACATACCTTCCGTATTCGGTAGAGATCGATACAAAGATGTTATAAACTTTGAAATTTTTTGCAAATACCGGGAACTTTTCAGTCCGCCATGACAAGGGGATTCCCATAAAAAGCAGTTCCGTCTAGTAGGTAAATACAACATTCTGTATTGCATATGTGCAATACAGAACGTTGTATTTCTTGGTCTGAAAATTGCTTGTATTACTATAACAAGATTCAACAGGTATGTGATCAAAAGCCATACCTGATTTTTGACCAGTACCTCTTGGACAGTTCACTTAATTTTGTTAACAAAAAGCAAAATAGGCCAAATGTATATATGTTTTGTTTTTCTTTTCACTAGTATATAAATAGTGATTATTTTAATTTATGTTGATATAGCAATTTTTTGTATATATGCTTAAAATTTTACATGGCATATTAATAATGACTTACCTGGTATATAAATTTTGCTCATTCTAAAATTGTTTATAGATGTAATAAAATATTTTGTATTTTGGCCTTGAATTGAACCATAATTAATTAATCAATTTCCCCAAACGCCTAAATTCAAGTTTGATGAAATGGGTTTTACAGTTTTCCAACAATTTTTCGAAATGTCATATAACACTTTATTATCAAAATGTTGAGCTATAGATTGACACACTAATTTCTAATTTGTCCGAAACAATGACCAAATTGTTGGTATCCGTACGTAGTCTGCTTAGGCTTAAGTGACTGCAGTATTTTAATCAGATTTTTCTTTTTTAATTTCAAAGGGACATCCATGATGGATCTTTGGCCATTTGAATCTGTCAATTAAAGAATGTCTGTCTTCCACACATGTTTAATTCAGTAAAAACATTCTGGACCCAGGAAGAAGAGAGACAACTCCTATTTTCTACATGGCATTTCAGTCAGATGTTGATACATGCACACGTACTGGGCCATTTTCATTTAACCCTTTCACCACTGTAGACCATAATGGAGCTCCTCTAGATCAATGCATGGTAAAGTCTACTAAAGTTACATAGGGGTAAAAGGGTTAAACGGTTAAATTGGTCGGACCACAGTTGTTCGTTTATTAAATAAGGTCGGACCTAGTAATCTGATGCTGCGTTTTCAAGCGAGCCTTGACAAAGCCTTGCAAGGCCTGCATAAACATTTGCAGGTCTGCCAGGATTTGTACCCAAAATTGTTACATTTAAAATCGGACAAACCATTTTTTCTGCATAAATGAACAGGCCCCCCTGGTATCAAATGAGGACAAGAAATACAGATATGATCAGCGACAAATGTTAAAGGAATCTGTACAATTATAATTTTAACACCAGATCGATTTAAAAACCTGGTGAAGTTATTTATATATGGTGTGAATCAAACAACTCTTTGTTTGTCCAAACTGTGGCTAAACACCAATCAATGACAGGGAGTCGGTCGACACGTCCCAGCTGTCTCTTACAGGTGTAGACAATATTGATATTCAACTTTGAGACAAAAGGGAGAATAAGTAAAATCAATATCTGTGATATATCTGTAATGAGAGGATCATAAAAGAATTGCTCCGTCATTATTTTCCGTCTGTGAGACCTAAACAATATACTGTATCATTTCCTTGTGTAAGACCTAAACAATATACTGTATCATTTCAAAGCTCAATAATTTCCACTATAAATTAATGGTGCTTTGATTGCTAAAGGAATCTGTTCAACTGATTTTGTTCTGTTTTTTCTTTCCTATAAGTAATCACTGGTAACATAATCTAAGCTGTAGAATAGCAATAAAGGACACACAAGTATCATCACAATGTACAATGTTGTGTATACATGGTCATCATGACCAACATAACTTGTACATCACTCAAACAATGTTACTATGTATTAATTCAGTAACAAAACACTTTATATCACTTCATACCACATTTGGTTCAAGAATTTTTTCCTTGGTAACAAACAGTACTGTCAATTTCTTTTTCATATTATTTTCCATAATGAAATAACTCTGACTAAGTGATTCTAAAGAATAACATGTCTCACTTATCCCAACTTTGGCAATCAACAACCACCGACTTCAGAATCATAGAAAATCACAGAAGCTTCTCAATCATATTGACAATATTACTGGAGTACAGGACCAAATAGATTAGGATCCACATTGCAATAAATATTAATTTGAAAAATCGAGTTAATTTTTCATTTTGAAAATGTCATTTGAACTTTGGAACATAAATCTTCAATTAAGAATAAAAAAAAAAATCAAATTTAAATTGTAATTAGAATCAAATTTAAAGTTTGAAATTTTCAATTATTTCAAATCAAAGTTACGAATTTCAGATTAAGTACATGTAACCTTCATGTCAAACTTTTAGATATATGAAACTTATTACAATGTATTGAAATAATCATTGTTTTTACAATTAGATAATTTAAATGTCCAGCATATGAAGCAAGTATTGACATGCACGTCCAATGAAGCATCTATAATCCAAGTGTAAGTGGTGTAGCTTTTGTCACTTTCACATTTTGATAAACACAGCTAAACCAAAGAAAACAAGAACAATTTAACATAGATGAGGATACTGGAATGTAAATGGACAATGAAATTGAGGTCATATTCTGCATCAGCAGCAAGCAACCATACAGAATACCCTAAAATTATTTTCAATCCAGGTTTAGGGTTGGTCCTGCACTCATAGTTTTGAAGAAACAGAGCTAAACACAAAACTTAACATCGATTATGAAATGAAAAAGTTGCTGCACTATACAAACTAGTCAGCCAAAAAAAAAAGGAAAGGGCTATATTGGCGAGTCAGAAAGGTGGAAGCATGACAGTACTACCATAATACAACAACAACAAACCAGAATTAATTTTGACCAATCAGAAACCAGCTTTAGGCCACAATGTTTCCCTAACGCAGTCACTCACCTGCTCTGTCTCCACGTAGTTGGCACAGGCTCCACTCTCCTCTAAACCTCGCTTTTTAGATCTTGTACCTGTCAACATAATTATGTTACAAAACCTTACAACATTGAATAGCTAAACAAGATCTTCCCTAAACAAGATTGTCCCTTATAGTGTAGGTATATTTATAACATTAACAAGATCTTCCCTTAGTGTAGGTATATTTATAACATTATAACAAGATCTTCTCTAAACAAGATTTTCCCTTATAGAGTAGGTATATTTATAACAAGATCTTCCCTAAACAAGATTGTCCCTTGTAGTGTAGGTATATTTATAACATTATAACAAGATCTTCCCTAAACAAGATCTTTCCTTATAGTGTAGGTATATTTATAACATTATAACAAGATTTCCCCTAAACCAGATCTTCCCATATAAAGTAGGTATATTTATAATATTATAACAAGATCTTCCCTAAACAAGATCTTCCCTTATAGTGTAGGTATATTTATAACATTATATCAAGATCTTCTCTAAACAAGATTTTCCCTTATAGAGTAGGTATATTTATAACATTAACGAGATCTTCCCTAAACAAGATTGTCCCTTGTAGTGTAGGTATATTTATAACATTATAACAAGATTTCCCCTAAACAAGATCTTCCCTTATAATGTAGGTATATTTATAACATTATATCAAGATCTTCTCTAAACAAGATTTTCCCTTATAGAGTAGGTATATTTATAACATTAAAAAGATCTTCCCTAAACAAGATTTTCCCTTATAGTGTAGGTATATTCATAACATTTATTGCCCTTGTTGCAGAAAAACACTAAGACTCTTTCATATCCAGGGTTGTAGGATAGGGAAATTCCACCCGAGGGGTTTTCTTTGGTAAAACCTGAGACTTTGCCAAGGCTTTTGCCATATTTGAAAACCTGAGGCTGGAATTTCCCTATCCTACACTCTTGAGCATGAATGAGTATTTTTCTCTCATTTCAACTACCAGAATAAGCTTAGAAACCATGAAATTGCGTTTGGACTGGCTACCATTTCAAAATATCAATTTTCCCCAGAATTTTGTTTTACGAAAACGAATCTGTCAACAGGATTAAGCATACCCCATATTCGCAAACACAGTTTGCACAGAAAAAATAATCTCATCTTTCTGTGTAAATATATTGTAAAAGGTTTTGATTTAACCATGTCGCCTTTTCTGCATTGCCGCATAGGAATTCGTCACGTCACATCATTGTTGAGCATTTTTTACGTCACGTCACATGAAATGGAGTGTAAGATAGAAATTCCCTACCCCCCTTTCTTACCCTGGACAGCTCTATCTTACACACACGGAAATGAGAGAAAATCCTTTGTTTCCCTAAGATTGATCGCTACCTACCCGCTCTGTGGATACTTCTGCGAGAAATGATCCCGAGATTGAAGTGAATCGGATCCTTGTTCTTAGTATTACCAAAGTCTGGTAGGGCCATTTGGTCAGCAGGGCTTGACCTCATCAGGTCAGCAAGTTCCATGGTACATTTCTCAAGCTGAAAGTATCCTTGGATGATGGGAGTTATCCAATGGCTGGCCAACTCCACTTCCTACAAGACACACAGTTCAGTTTATTGGTCTGTAGAGTAACACACAAGAGAGCTTAGTACACAGGCCTGTTTTTATTACACATTGATAGAATTCTTTTTCTTTTCAATGGAAAATTTCACTTACAATGGTATATGGATTTTGCCAACATTTTTACTTAATAATTTCAAACCTTTTTAAAATTTCTTTAGATTGTTGAATGTAACAAAATTATGTGACAGAAATAAAACTTTCCTATCTTCATAACATCTCGTAGAATTTTTTAACCAGAATCATAAACAATCAATATCAATAACAATGAAGTCACAGTATGTATGTGTTATTGCTATCTTGTCACAGACTATTGTGTTGCAGTGGGCATGGCCTTATATCAATAGCAGTATGGAAAAATATATACCAATGAAATTGAATATTTGATATGAAAACAGAGAAATATTAACCCTTTCACCCCCATGTAACTTTAGTAGTCTCTACCATGCATTGATATGGATGAGTCCATTATGGTCTACAGTGGTGAAAGGGTTAATTGCATGTATTCTACAATACAATTATAAAGGGACATAACTTTGCATGTTGTTATACTTCAATGTCTTCAGTTAAATAACAAAAAAAAACAAGAATCTGACCAAAGGCAGAATCTTAAAACATACCTTCAAAGTATCCTAGACACATTTATCACTCATTTCAGATTTACTTTATATTTTACAGTGTGTACAAAATTTTGGATACAATAAGTAAAAAGTTCCACAGCCAAATGTTTTACACCAGTAAAACAGAGCTAGGCAATTATGTGTAAACAAGATTCCCTAACAACCACAAACAAAATTCACTATGACCTCTTCGCTAGCCTGCATGTTGACAAGCTCTGTGACTAGATAACTATTCCAGAAGAATCGCGGATCTGTCCTCTTCCACATTGGTAGAGATCGGTCATATTTGTCCTGATGTTGACGCTCCACGCTGTTGGTAAGGTCGTAGGTCTCACAGTAGTAAAACGACTCGCTGTCATTGTACATCTTCAGTACCTCCTGTATAAACAACACTGGTTCAGTTATCTGGGGAAACAGCAACTCGTATCATATTTATTTAAAAAGTATATTACATGTATATAACTTCTTCACGCTCTTTATATTTCCTTCAAGGCTTTTTAGGATATAGACAATTTTTAAGGTCATAGAGTAAACCACATTGTGAGAGTTATCTCCCCTACCAGGCTTTAACAGACTAGTGAATCAGACCCAGTCCTGTAAAACAGATTTTCTGTTTCACTTATGCTGAGTGTATTTAACTCAGCAGTGTTTGACACATTTAATAGGGCAATATCTGGGATTGTGTTACCTGGTATAGTTTGGAGAAGTCTTTCAGATATGAATGAATATCTAGTCTAGAGTCTGACAAACAGACCTGACTGAATCACGTTTTACTGGCCTTCATAAATCCTTGACAACATGAACATCTAAGCCCCATTTCCTCTCCCCTCTCCCTACTTTATGTTACAAGAGGAAGTATTCAGTTTCAGTATTAGAATAGTAATCAATGAACAAATTTCGCTTAGTTAATATTGATATTGAATATTTCCTCTTTCCATTTCCTTAATAACTGTTTGAACAATTTCTTAATAAAAAAGTAAACAATTTAATCTTACATCAACGATCCTCTTGACAAACTTGTCTCTATCTTTTAATTCCTTCTGAAAATAAAATATAATCAACAAATAATGGAATGATACACAACAAAAATGAATCTTTAATCTACTGATACATTTTAAACATGCTCACCATTAATAACTAACCCAAAGATTTTCTTTAAACATCTACATTACCACCATGTTGTTGGGATATGACTTTACAAAACATGGGATTTTCTAAAAAAACTTACATCAGTTTTGACAAAAAAACACCAAAATATTTTTATCACAAAATATTTGTGAATAACACATTTTGGTATTTTGTTGTCAAAAATGATTTTCGTATACTTATAATGTTTTAAGTGTAGTAATTTTAAAGTTCAAAAGAAACTGAGAAGAGCACAAATGAAATACAAAATTTCTAGTAAACTGTTACTACCAACCTGTACAACTCTATGTTTGGTTTGTTAATCATTCTAGTGTCAGGATATACATACACGTACAATACAAAAGTATGTTTTACTTGAGGATGATTCTCATCTTTCACTTTATACATATTCACTAAGTTCTTCTAAATCCATTCAGTCAAACATAAAAAAAAACCACTATTTTTTGCTTTGGAAAAAACTGGGAGACAACAGCAAAAATAATGTATTCTAAGTTCTGCTGAAGGCCAACTGAAGTTATGTACAATGCACCTTTTTTGGTTTGACAGTTTCGGCAGCACTTTTAATGGTTTTCCATGTCTTTTGCAGGGCCTGTTGTTTTCCCTCGGCCTGCTGGGTAATTCTCTGTGTCCTCTTCATTCCAAAGTGGTGGAGTTTACATAACTACACATACAAAAAAATAAAGTGATAAAATGGGATACAAAATAGGTGGAAGATGGCAACAAAAACATCCTAGACTGAAGTACCAGGGGGTACATTGTGACAATCATACCATAATGATATAGGTTATCTGATTTCTAATTAGCAAGGTTTTGTTAACAAAGTCAAAAAAAAATCTTTTGAAAGATTCATTGAAATGATGGTAAATGATGGTAATTGATGGTAAATGATGGTAAATGATGGTAATTGATGGTAAATGATGGTAAATGATGGTAAATGATGTTAATTGATGGTAATTGATTTGCATTTAGTCCTATAGCTGTTCTTGATGAATTGTTGATGATCTAAGAAGTCTTCACTTCTGTTGTGTTATACTATTTCTTTTAGAACATCATTTGTACGTAACACTTGTTAGTGCTTTCATTTCACATTTTTTTTTTTTTTTTTTATATTTTTGGCCTAAAATGACGAAACATGGTAGCCCTTTAATAGAGAGTTAGGAAATGTTTTTTTCATAATGCTGCACCAAGTTTAAACTTCTTGAATCTGTTTCAGGAACAAAAATATGATGGTGGAAAAAAGAAAAAGAAATCTATCAACTTCCAAAATAACTGACCCCAAGATCAAGCTCCATCGGCTCCACTGTAGACAAAGGCAGGACAGTGACCTTGTCAATCTTGTAAACCTCATGAACATCATTTATTTTACCAACCAAACTTCTTTTGCGAATAAGAATCAATCTTGGATCCGTATCTACAAATTTAAGAAAAAGAAAAGAAAAAGAAAATGACTATGTATGAAATATAACAAAATGAATATTATCTTGTTCTTATCAATCAGGTTAAATACATGTTGCCATTGTTTTCCAGACATATCATAGAATCTTTTTTATTAATAGTCAATTTAGAACTTCTGTCTTTGAAATGATGTTTAAGTTGATAAAATGCATTACCTGGATGAATGATCAACTTTCCAATAACACCATACACACAGCCTATACATACAGGATTCCAGGCAGAGCACAAGTCCAAACCTAAACAAACAACAATATCAGTAAGGGAAAAAAACAAACAAAATATGTAACTACCTTAGGTCATCAAATATATTCATTGTAAACTGCTATAGCTACTCAAACAAACCGGGCTATCTGAGGTCACAGGGTTTTACTTTACATGAACAGTGACATTTGACAACTGTCATGGATGCCACTGAAAATTATGCTACCTTTGGTCTACTTAGGTTAAATAATAGATTGCCAGACTATTTCTTGTCATCTGGCAATCCTAGGTCATTGGGCTGCTTTAAGTCACTATAGGAAATAACACGAGGGAAATAGGGTATCCACAGCTCAGATCTAGAGGTGACCTACCTGAGGTAGTCACTGTAAAAAGTAAATCAAACAAGAGTACCGTAGGGCGGAACAATATACGCCCATCGAATGCCATATAGTGTTATATACTTTCTTACATTGAAATAAGAGAAAGTCTCCAGACAAAAATTTAAAAACTGAAATGAACAAAGGGCAAGAACTTTTGCAAAAATTGGCGAATCAAAGTTCTTTTCAAGGCAACCTAACAACATATCATGATTATTTAGCCTACTAAGTTTCAATGAAATCTGTCAAAAAATGTAGGAGAAGATCTCCGGACAAAAAATCAAATACTGAAATGAACAAACGGCAATAACTTTTGGAAAAATTAATGAATCAAAATTCTATGATTATAATGTATACCAAGTTTTCAAAGCGATCGGTCGAAAAATGTAGGAGGAGATTGCCGGACAAACAAAAGTTAACGCTGGCCAGCCGGACGGACAGACCCATACCATAACACTTCCGTAAAATTTGATAAAAATGACTATATTCCTGCTAAGGTAACCACAGCTGACAGGTTTATATTCCTACACAAACATTTTCACTATCCATTTGTATCTGATGTTATTTTATCAGTAATTTCTTTTAGGTAAAAAATATTTGCCAATAAAAAAATCTAGGTTTCCATTAACATATAAAGCTATCAAGCTCATGACTACTTATTTTGTTGCTGTGCTAGGCTAACAAAGCAACAAACTAAGTAGTTCTGAGCTTGATAGCTTTTAGCTTTATATGTAAGAGTTGCCAAAATTCTAGGCTAAAAAAATAGTTTTGGTTCAAAAGAAACTTTTCAATTCACATTTTTCAGTTCAGTTCAGCATGTAGTTTATGTATTAACGATAATTGAACCAATAAATGACATAAGAATGTGTTGGCACTGCAAAATAAAATTATCATTTCCTGTGCCATATTGATGAGGTCAATTATTAACTCAATGTTGGTGTGCCTAAATCCTATCAATTTTAAGTTAAATTTTCTTTAAACTTTTACAAAATCACTTAAAACACTTATTATATCTACCTCTTTATTTTAAAATATTCATTCAGTAATTTTTCAATGATAGGAAAAAAATCTCTGGGTCTAATAATTTTAAACACAGTTTGTCTACGATAGCGTTATCATGTTTAAGTATAGAGAAAAATTGAAAGTTGAATTTTGTTAGCAATTTATACTATATATACATTCAATATCAAAATTATTTTTCATTTGTATTTTTTATCTTCTGATTGGAATAAAAATAAAATTAACACAAGACATCTTGACTATTTTTTTAAATTTTAATGGTTAACTATTGCAAGCATTATTTTTTTATCAAATGTATCTTATAACTTATTCATTAACTGTGCAAAACAATGGCAAAATCCTACTATTTTGTCGGTTTTTAATTATATGTATGCATAAATTATTCATGTGTCTGCATTCAATGAGTTGGGAAACTTTCAGGGTAAATAGTGATTCATGTTAACGTAACATATTGGTAAGCAACTGGTTACAAGAAAGGAAATCGCCAATACCCTTCTTAGGCTCCAGTGTACCACGAGCACGGTCACACCACAGACTGAAATCCCCATCGTGCAGTATGTAATGGTCCTCAGTGTGATACACTTCCATGACTCTTCTTCGGTATAAATTTAACAGAGAAATTGATGAGCGTTTAAACCGTTAACCTCTAACTCTTTGCAAATGAGTATCCGAGGCAGGCAGACATCATCCGTGTAGTATCGATGGGAAATGCATCAATTTTGTTGTCAGCTGCTTTTTCTGTCAATTTTCGGAAGTGTACACATTTGTTATCTCCTCAATTAAAAGAGTTCTAATAACAGAAAATTATCTCCCCTTAGCCTCCATTGCACAAAAATGTCTTCGAGAGTAAGGGAAGACAGGGTGAGTTTTTGTATTAATCAGTAACTGTATACTGTAAATACTGTCACATTTGCCGTAAGATATGTTTTAGAATAATAATGAAACGATTGAAATGTAATAGATGTCCAAGATATCGATTAATGAGGTGCAAATATATAATTTATTTTCCACTAAAAGGCCCTCGAAAAATGTCTGGTCAAATTCATCCAACAAAAGGGGCAATCAACGATAAATATTGGATAAAGTAACAAATAAAGTGGACATGTATAGGCTAAATCCTGACTAGGCGCTATTTTCCGACCGTATACTTCAATCTCCTGTGGTAATATCAAGCAACGATTTGAAAATTTCCACAAAGATCATGACGACATATTTATAAACACTAAAACAGCCCATCATATTTATATTAGTCTATAAAATATAATCATACAAACAAGTTTGTTTGTCTGCGCTTAATGATAAACGTTCTTCAATTTAATTGTGCTTTTATTGCTAAATTCATGAATAATTTATCATCAAAATTCCTGAAAAGAACAATAACCGGGTGAACCATACAGGCCCTCTTTGTCTCTTTATAGTTTGAATTAAAACAATTTAAGAATTTTTTTTAGATTATGTACTAAATGTAGTGTCCATTAACAAATACAAGATTGAAGAATATTCATTTAACATTACATACCAGAAAAATACAAACATTAGCTTAAGCTTGGTATAGCTACTTCTGCGACCAACTTGTCAAATAAAAATATACCATATTATTTCAGGGTGGGTTCACAGTTGATAACAAGTCCTTTGTATATTTCTCAAATAAACACAATGTACAAAGTAATTTTAAGTTTTTTTATATGTAATCAAATGTTGGTGTTTGACTTTCAATAATATCAGAAAACACTATTTATATATTGTTCATTATAATTATAAACAATTATGGTTGAACAGTTTTTGTTTTTCATAATATCAAAGTCTTATACATTTGTTTCAGTCTCGAGCTCGTCGTCACCAGAGAAAGAGACCTCAAGAAGCAGTACTTGGCAGAAGACCAATACACTCACGGGTGATAGTAAATGATGATCAGAATGCAAATGGTACTGATATTCACTGAGAGTATTAATGTACAAATTCATAATTAGGTCAACTGCCAGCTACCAGAACGCTCCACTTGTTTGAATCTTAATCTTTCCCATTGCATGTTTAGGTCACCTGAGACAAAGTCTCGATCGCCTTTTGTCCGGCGGCGTCCGTCGTGCGTCCATAAGCAATTTGCATTTTCGACTAACTAAACCTCTAAACCAATTTCAAAGAAACTTTGCAGAAACCTTCCATGGCCAAAGGTCAACCAAAAATGTGAATAGTACCCAAAAAATCTATGAAAATAAAAATAAATAACAAAAAGATATAATAATTTTTTAGATGCTGTTCTAAATTAGCTCTACAGGATACAAATTTTGGCATTTGATATGATTATGCATGTTCTAAATTACATGTCATCAAACAATAGAAAATCCCCTATATTAACCATTTTATTTATTTATTTCAGATGTACAGATAGTTGCAACACGTCCAAACAGAAGCTGTATAGACCTAACAGATGATACTGAGAATGACTTTATTGACCTGACTAGTCCCACTGTACTGACAGCTCCTGCCTTTAACAGCACTGCAGACGAATCAGTCCTTTTTGTAGGTGATCTTTGTTAAATTCATATTAACTAAAAAACATGGTGGCAGAAATTTCACAACTCAAATTCAATGATAGGCTCCCATTTTTTCAAACATTACAAAGAGATCTAAGTGCTAGTAATTCTGTCTGATAACAGTTTTTTCAGTCTTGATTTGGGCCCTTAGTAAGTAGCTTTCATTAAGTCATGCAACTATCCATTTTAATGCTGTTTATGCAGCTTGTTCATTAAACAAAAAAGTGAATGTATGGTTGTAGACATATATTGACTGAACAGAATATCAATTCTGAGATTCATTCATTTGAATGTTGATTCCTGCTATCTTAAAGAAACTTACAGACAGTCAGGATAGGGTTTTGATGTTATATCATAAATAAAATGATAATGCTCAAATAGAGTTAAAAGAAACTCATTGAATTTTGATGCACAGTGTTGCATCACTGTCCTTTTTTCCCAAAGAGAGGCTCATTAAGAAATATCGTAAATAACTTTGAAGAATGTAATTTGAACTAGTTTCAGTAATCAATTACAAGCTTTAGATATACAAAGGAAGGAAGTCATTGATATTAAGCAACACCTGTTATATAAATTGGTTATCTGAGTTCATTGTAAACAGTTCAATATACATCTTTCAGCTGGTAGAGCTTGAAAGACCTAGATCCAATGCAGTAAGTAAGTCTGTCACTGATCGTTAAAAGATCCAGTGCCATAGTTAATTTCCAAACAGAAAGATTAAGTGCACTAGGTAATTCTCTCATATGTATGGTATATTGCAGTAGATCATTCTTTCACTGATAAGAACAGAACTGGTACAGTAGGTCATTCCCTCATCTAGACCTGAGGCAGTAGGTGATTTCTTTAGTTAATGGTTACAGGTGGGTGCAGAGGCAGCCCTCGATCTGTCAGGTGACCTCATCCTGGAAGAAGCCAATGAAGATGATATTCTAGCAGAGGCTCTGTAAGTGACACGAAGTCTGCACCAAAGGACTTGTTAATAATAGAAACATAAAATGTATAATGAGCTTGGTATTTATCATAACAGTCGAGTCTCTTATTCAGTAAGTATAAGTCAATGGTTTAAACTTTTTACACCAATACAATACTAGTGTTTGCCTAATTGGGTAATTTTTCAGTGACAATACCAAAGAGTATATCAGGATAATATTACTTATATCTCCGTCAATACATAAAGATTTTTTTTAAATCATCGAGTTTGTTTGCCTTTGAGGTAGTATTCTGAATAGAAGCCCAAGTTACTAGTGTTGGAGGTTAGACATTCCCCATAAAGGGCCTATATAGAACTTGTAAAGTACATGTATATCATACTTGACAATTAGAAGCCTGAGTTACTAGTGTTGGAGTTTAGACATTCCCCATGAAGGGCCTATATAGAACTTGTAAAGTACATGTATATCATACTTGACAGTGTTGTAGAAGACTCCTGATTGTTTCATCCCCAATTTTCATTTTAGAATTTAGCAAAATTCCCTACCTTTAGCAAGGGAATGATAAAAAGCTAATATAATTAGGCAGAGTCTAATTGAGATTGGGAAAAGAGGTGATCTTTCGTGAGAAGGTAATGTTCCAGTCGTTTTTGTGTTGTTATAGCTAAATTAACGACCAATGCATGGGTAATGGTAAAATGGTGGTGTGTAATGGCCCAAATTTCATATGTATCGATACCAACATGCACATACATGTACTAAAAATGTGCATATCAATACAATACTGACATCAAAGTACAATGTATATTCAGATCCAATATTAGACTGTTAATGTTTTAAATATGATTTTCTCCTTATTATACTTTCAGCCCAGAATTGGATGACTCTGCAGCGTCCTTGCCCGGGGGTAGGAAGATAACTTGTCCTATCTGTCTGGACAGTGCTGAACGGGTAAGCTCCCTACACAGAATTTATATACTAACTTACTTTCACCATTCTACTGACATAATCTTTGAAAAATTGTAATAGGTTGAACTAGCCTTTAAGGCCTATAATATTGATCTTAAGTTTCTCTCGGAAACGCATGTTTTTACGCCCGCATTACCAGATTTATTGTCAGAATTGCTAACAATATAAAAAAAAATGGAAATTGACAGTTTCAGATGGCATAATTAAGTAAGAAGTTTTTCTCCATCAAAGTTAGGGATTGGCTCACCCTGTGAATTGTACATTTCCCATTTTGTTGTTGTAGATAACGAGAAATGGCAACCGACTCAGTTCAACTGTATGTGGCCATATATTCTGTGAATTGTGTATCCAAAGTGCCATCAGAGCCCAGAAATGTTGTCCAACGTGTCGGAAAAAATTAACTCTGAAGCAGATTCATCCTATCTTTATATGACTGGTACGCAGTATTGTCGTCAATGGTGCTGTGGGGACTACAAAGTGACTTGTGATATTTGGTACGGTTTTCTGTGTAAAGCGACAGGTGATATTTGGTACAGTTTTCTGTGTAAGGTGACAGGGTGAAACAGTGCTGTAGTTGTGAAAGATAGTCCTTTTACATCATGATCATCTTATTGTGTGAACAGAAGCCATGATAATGTTGAAATGATTTTGTTATGATGTATATCTTCACAACAGTTTGTAACTGATGCTGGAAGAAATCACATCAACTTTATATACCAATATAACATGAAAAGATTCTATTTAAGATTCTCAGTTCTGAGACTATCGTGTAGTAGTATTAGCAAGGGCTGGTGAATTATATAACCTAACTAGTGCTTCAGTGAAAACTAATCAGTATATCATTTGACTCACAGATAAACTAAATAAGAATATTACTGTGGGTACTTTCCAATATTGCTTCATAAATGTTATGTGCAATGGAAGCATTGGACATCTACTTCAGCCATGGCCATCTGTCGTTGTTTATGTGGATGTTCCTCCAATGGCCAGATCTTAGACAAGTACCATATCACCTATGTAAGGCTGGTAAATAGTCACCTGGACTAACAGGCTACATTTGCCCTAAATGTGCTTTCAGAAAAAGGGAAGATGTTTTCTTTTGAAGTAAGTCACAGATGATAAATAAATAATATCCCAGGGTTGTTTTTTAACTTTTGTTTTAAGTCAGTGTTTGAACTGAATATCTTAAAAAACAGTTGATGGCATTCTGGGAAAGGAAAATTAGGACTTGATGTAGCAGTGTGAATGTCTTAAGTAATGATACAAATATGTCTGTGATATACAAGTTTACTTACCTCATCTCGTTGTTTTCTGTAGCAGGTGTCTTGACCATTGATCAAGGAATTGAGAAACATTCTATAGCAGAGACATGGCTACCTCCTTTTTGAGTTTAGATAGTCTCATTGCTTTTGTAAATTCTGTATATTTGTGTAAAAAGATTTGCTACAACATGATATATGCAAATATTTTTGAAACACTGTATATATCATAATCGCTTTGTACTTTCACTGATGTTTAAAGCTTACTTTCGTTGAGGTTTCAATCTTTCAACTTAAAATATGGGTCTACTAACATTTCACAATTCCAAATGTACACAGATAATAAAGTTACTAAATCATATGGATTTTAATAAGTCATTATGGAATTTGCCATCTGATAACTCAATGGGTACCTAGAGCGATATGTTATAGCTCCTCTTTCTGAACTTAATGCACTTTCACGAAACTAGAGCCAGTGCAGGAGCCTTAACCTGTTTGACTTTAGAAAACCTACCAGATATGTATATTCCATATATTAAACATGACTTTGATCTAAGTTTAAAAATTAGCCATAATTTCTTCAGAAATAGAAGTGAAGTTTTCTATAACAAAGTTACCTTTTTGTAATCAGTTTATTGTGTAGATATATGTACATTGTATATAAAGTTTGAACTTCATTTGCATTTTTGCAAGAAATCTGGACATGAACTTGGGATTTCTATAACATCGCACATCAAAACTTGACTGTCCGAAAAGAATTCTGAGAATGCTCTCTCCCAAAGGTGTATATGGAAGCTTGATGTTTTTAACATATATTTTACCATAATTATGACCATCCCAATGTTCCAGCATAACTTGTACATATATATTTTACAATATGACTGCCCTAATCAGCTAACCATATGTTTTTACAAGTGGTAAAGATAAGCTGGAACATGAGGGTAGTCATATTGTAAAACAAAAATGAACAAGTTATGCTGGAACATTGGGATGGTCATAGTTATGGTAAAATGTATGTTACTTATAGACACATTTGAGATATACACTTTGGAACTCTCAATAAATTTGCGACACTTTAGACAAAACAGATGATTTTACCCAGAAAGTTGAAGTATGATCCTTATTGCAAACAATACCATGATAGAACTATTAATCAAATGTACCTGTATAATAGAAAGAGTTATTGTTGATTCAGTGCTCGTGTCAGTATCGATTGCTTACATCTCTTTTGAAATTTGTTTTGTCATCAGTTCTTAATAAAGGTGTATTGTTTCTCTGACTGTATGTTTTCTTGTTGAAAGACTAGTTGTTGGAGTGATGTACTATAGTAGCTAAATTTACATCACATGTTTGTGCTAACTTGTTCCCCGCTGGTACAACACAGTAGGGGAGTAAAGGTTTGCCCTCTATTACGTTAGGGCATATGTCACCTTAAGGTACAGATTTTGTTTATGGACACTTCTTGGAATGGTTGAGTATTGCATACTGAAGCCTGGTCACCTGCCCTACTATTTACCTGGTCACCTGCCCCACTATTTACCTGGTCACCTGCCCCACTATTTACCTGGTCACCTTCCGCACTATTTACCGGGTCACCTGCCCCACTATTTGCCTGGTCCCCTGCCCCACTATTTACCTGGTCACCTTCCGCACTATTTACCGGGTCACCTGCCCCACTATTTGCCTGGTTGGTCACCTGCCCCGCTATTTGCCTGGTCACCTGTACTATTTGCCTGGTCACCTGCTCCACTATTTGCCTGGTCACCTGCCCCCCTATTTACCTGGTCACCTGCCCCACTATTTACCTGGTCACCTCCCACACTATTTACCCGGTCACCTGCCCCACTATTTGCCTGGTTGGTCACCTGCCCCACTATTTGCCTGGTCACCTGTACTATTTGCCTGGTCACCTGCTCCACTATTTGCCTGGTCACCTGCCCCACTATTTACCTGGTCACCTGCCCCACTATTTGCCTGGTCACATGCCCCACTATTTGCCTGGTCACCTGCACTATTTATCTGGTCACCAGCCCCACTATTTGCCTGGTCACCTGTCCTATTTGCCTGGTCACCTGCTCCACTATTTGCCTGGTCACCTGCCCCCATATTTCCCTGGTCACCTGCCCCACTATTTGTCTGGTCACCTCCCACACTATTTACCCGGTCGCCTGCCCCACTATTTGCCTGGTCACATGCCCCACTATTTGCCTGGTCACCTCCCGCACTATTTACCTGGTCACCTGCCCAACTATTTGCCTGGTCACCTGCCCCACTATTTGCCTGGTCACCTGCCCCACTATTTACCTGGTCACATGCCCCACTATTTACCTTGTCACCTGCCCCACTATTTGCCTGGTCACCTGCCCCACTATTTGCCTGGTCACCTCCCGCACTATTTACCTGGTCACCGGCCCAACTATTTGCCTGGTCACCTGCCCTACTATTTGCCTGGTCACCTCCCACACTGTTTGCCTGGTCACCTGCCCCACTATTTGCCTAATCACCTGCCCCACTATTTACCTGGTCACCTGCCCCACTTTTTGCTTGGTCACCTGCCCCACTATTTGCCTGGTCACCTGCCCCACTATTTACCTGGTCACCTCCCCCACTATTTACCTGGTAACCTCTCCCTCTATTTACCTGGTCACCTGCACCACTATTTACCTGGTCACCGGCCCCACTATTTACCTGGTCACCTTCCCCTCTATTTGCCTGGTCACTTGCCCCTCTATTTACCTGACTCCATCCCCATGGTAGGCCAAGCAGCAGCAACAACAACTACAGCAGCAGCAGCAGCAGCAATCATCCTACATTGACATTATGAAGCAGCCGGTATATGCTGTATTTACCCAGCAGCAGCAGCAGGATTTCGTTTTTAAACACCCATTCACTGCAAATAGTACTCGATATAGGAATAATATTCATAACCGGTTGAAACCAGTTTGACTATTTCTAAACGTGATGCAATCGGACCGCTACAAATAGATGCAGTCAGGAAAAACCCAAATAGAGAACCCCCCCCCCCGTGACGTCATCGATCGGTACCCCCCTGCCGAAGGGGGTGCCAGGGAGGTGGTAAGGATTATATAGGGGAGTGCACTCAATGACCCTGGCCCAAAGCGGCACTTTCCTACTACTAATGGAGACCAGATTGAGGAGAGCTGTCGTTAACTCTAGCATGAGTTTACTGGCATCTGTACTATTTTGACTAATAAAACGTGGGGTCTACCTCCCTTTCATACGGCCATGTCTTGTCTTGTTACAAATTTCCTCCTACAAAAGGGAACCGCGCTGTCAGTAACCTAGAGAGTGAAAGCAGAAAACAATTCATCACCGTAAGATAAATTGTCACAAAAAAGTTCAACTGAATTTGGGAATTCCATTATAAAGCCTCATACACTGGACATCGTTATTAAATGTTTGTTCGTTCATTGTGTGCAACATTGGTTTTTTTTTTGTAGTGAGTAAAGTATACAAGATAGCATAGTTAGTGAGTTCAGATGTGCAGGGCAGGGTAAATATTGTGAGGTTAAGTTATATTTATATGTTAAGGCTTAATAAGCTGTAATTTCATGGTTGTCTACATCCTCCCTAACCAATCAGAAATGCTAATCAATCCTATTCTACTGATTTCAATAACCGCTCACATCAGCCATATGTTGTGCTCAGTAGTTCTTTATATGGAATAACGACTGTTCCATAAGGATTTACCCTCTGACTGGTGGCAATGAAGAGTATGCTATTGCCTGTTGGTTCATAAATCTGCAATCAGCACTGACAGATAAAGAGGTAACTGAAGTTTCCCTCCTTTTGACCGATGTGCAAATGATTCAATCCCTTAAAAACCACTGACTGTGCCTTGTAATAATGGGAAATGCAGTTCCTACTTTCCCTCAAAGCGTTTCTGGGGCCAATTCACACAACATGTTGGGTTAACTTCGTTTTGGTTGCATTGTGTCGATAACCAGTTTCCACATCACTGGTAATCCCGACACGTGATTGGCAGCTTGTGTCGGTAAGGTCATAGTGTAGAATGGTGTGCCTGGGTTGTAACCATCATGA
This sequence comes from Mizuhopecten yessoensis, assembly GCF_002113885.1. NCBI lineage: Eukaryota > Metazoa > Mollusca > Bivalvia > Pectinida > Pectinidae > Mizuhopecten > Mizuhopecten yessoensis. Next base: position 108,438 of record NW_018408894.1, read on the forward strand.
TGTATGCACCTCCTTTCTAAATGAAGTTGACCAGTAATTATTTACAGCATTTCATCAACTTGGAATACCAAGGTGGCAAGGAGCCTTCAGACCTCACTTAACCAGTCTCACTAATTGATTCCGGTTGCGGCAATTTGCTTCTTTGCAAGATCATATTCAACTACCTAACCTTGTAATGCTTCCAAGTAGGAATATAATTCATGTCACTTGCCTCTGTCTCCATATTTCTTCTTTGACCGTATTTGTTGGTATAGAATTTTTTCCTGTAATTGGATCTTGTTTGATGTTTATTGGAGAACTTCCAAGCCGTAGAGCATTACTGGAAGTACAGGAACTCTTCAGAGGAGCACGTATAGCGAGGATCAAATGATGCCATGTTCACCCAGACCATGAGAGCAGATGATGTAGCACTCTCTGTTGCCGTGTTCCATACCGTACCAATTAAAGTTTGGCTAGTTCCACCTCAGTGTTTGGGATTGAAGTTCCATCATCTGCATATGTGGGAGCCGGCAATCTTATGGTTCTGATTATGGCATCAAGACCGGAGTAAGCGAGTCTCTCAAGTCCGTCATTTATGTATATTCGTAGAGTTTTCTACTGAGGTCCCCTGCTTTACTCCTTGTTATAATTAAAATGCTTCTGATGTACTTTTATTCCACTTGATAGTAGACGGAGATAAATCGTTGTACATGTCCTTCAACGGGCACCAAAGTGTTCCGCTAACTCCAGCTTAGAATAAATTCCTGATTAGGCGATTGAGCGATACCACATCAAAAGCATCCTTAGCGTCCAGAAAAGCAATTTAAATGTGTTTTTTTATCTTGCATTCAATAACGCTTCCTATAGGAATAGTGCACAATGAAGTGGTGAGGCATTGGTAAACCCAGCAGTAGTCTATTGAGAGTGGGGCTTTTCTTCAGCAGCGTATCTAGCACCTTGTATGTCATTGGCATAACGGTGATTTCTTGTTGGATGAAAGCTATTTTCTTGTCTTATTTTCGTCTATACTTTATGTGACATGAGCTCGTGTTTCAGACATGAATTGGGGGATGGTTCATTGCTGAGATGAGCTGAATCCTCCCCGCTGTAATGTATGCGCTCCGCAGCCTGCAGACCAGGGCCCACATTCATGAAACCATTATCATGCTCAAACTGAGATTCTCTGTGCTCAAACTCAATTTCCGATGATAAATTAGCAAAAAATCTCAATTTATCAATGGTTCTGAAGAAATTTACCGAGACTTATAGACATCCACAATTTTCAGCAAAAAAAAATGACGCTTTGATCCTATCACATTTAAGCACACAATCCATACTTGATTATGAGAACGGTTTCATAAATTCCCTGTATTGCTTGTTAGACCTCTTCTACTGAAAATGTCAAAAGAGCTTCTTCATTGAAACCAACGTTGCATTTACCCTGGATTTAGTCGACGTCATACTGTAGTTGACCTGCCACGTCCTGATAGTAGAACTGGACTGGAGCTGATATTGTTGGTTGTCGAAATGTTCCGTCCATCCCCTGCAGATTCCCTGTCCAGACAACGAAATACCCACATGAAGTTTTAAAGATAGTTGGATGAAGACTTGTGCTACCGTCCAATCAAGGAATAAACAGCTTGGAAACTCTTCATCTGCCATTATTTTGTTCCTGGCCTCATTTCTCTGCCTCGCTGCCTTAATCTTGATGAGAATTGTGTAAATCACGTTTGCCTTCGTAATTTCTTAATGATTGTTGGTGGGTGCCATCCTCTGGTTTCCTTGCTGATGTCCATGCCGAAATATTATTCTTTCGTCAATTCTGCATCTTTGCACACTTTCACCACTAGTTTAAAGTAGGTGCAGCTGTTTGTGAAGATTTGGTGAACACTCTACTGAGTTTAATGGCGGGCACCTCAGAAACAGCTGCATGGTTCAGTATAATTCATTTTTGACATTTTATATATATTGCTAAATTGTATAGGCAGTCACGTGTGTGTCANGGGGGGGTCTTAACGTGGGGGAAGAAACTGGAATACCCAAAGAAAACCATCTTTGTCGGTGAGGTGACCCCGTTTCACGTCCGATCAGAGAATCGAACCCGGCTTACTTGGTGAAAGGCGAGCAACTTAATTGATACCTGGTATGACAGACCTGTCCTACCCAGAGAGACTTGAGGTATTCCAGCTCCCATCATTGGCTTACAGACGCGTCAGGAGAGACATGATTAAAAAAAATCATGACAGGGAAATACGATCCTGAATTGTCCAAGTTCATGTCACAAAAGAAGAACAATACTGTTACAAGGGGTCATGAGTATAAACTTTTCAAGGATAGAACGCGCCTAAACATGAGAAAGAATTATTTTTTTCACAGAACTGTTGACATCTGGAACAGCCTGTCACCAGAGATGATGTCATCAAGAACTATCAAATCTTTCGAATCTTGCCTGGACCATCACTTGAGAACCCAACCGATATTGTATAATTATAGAGAACCAATTTTATTATCAACCCGTTAAATATATTAACTGAATATACTTTCTGATAATCAATTATCAAATCAATGTTGTGAACACTAATTACTCTTATTAAGAATTTATGTATAATTTACTTTTCACCTCAACTATCAATGATAAGTGTTATTCAAATGTCCATGCTCTTGTCAGAATTTGTTCAAACCGTATTGACCTAACAGCAGAGGATTTTTTTTTAAAGTCCTACAGACAGAATAAAATCTGTGTATCTGCGTTAATTTTCCATACCTCAAAAAGGGGTCTGCCTGTGTAACAGTTTGAGTGCAGTATCATTCATCAAAGCAGTATACAAATCAGTGTCATTCATCAAAGCAGTATACAAATCAGTGTCATTCATCAAAACAGTATACAAATCAGTATCATTCATCAAGGCAGTATACAAATCAGTATCATTCATCAAAGCAGTAAACAAATCAGTGTCATTCATCAAAGCAGTATACAAATCAGTGTCATTTATCAAAACAGTATACAAATCAGTATCTTTCATCAAGGCAGTATACAAATCAGTATCATTCATCAAAGCAGTATACAAATCAGTGTCATTCATCAAAGCAGTATACAAATCAGTGTCATTCATCAAAGCAGTATACAAATCAGTGTCATTCATCAAAGCAGTATACAAATCAGTGTCATTCATCAAAGCAGTATACAAATCAGTGTCATTCATCAAAGCAGTATACAAATCAGTGTCATTCATCAAAGCAGTATACAAATCAGTGTCATTCATCAAAGCAGTATACAAATCAGTGTCATTCATCAAAGCAGTATACAAATCAGTGTCATTCATCAAAGCAGTATACAAATCAGTGTCATTCATCAAAGCAGTATACAAATCAGTGTCATTCATCAAAGCAGTATACAAATCAGTGTCATTCATCAAAGCAGTATACAAATCAGTGTCATTCATCAAAGCAGTATACAAATCAGTGTCATTCATCAAAGCAGTATACAAATCAGTGTCATTCATCAAAGCAGTATACAAATCAGTGTCATTCATCAAAGCAGTATACAAATCAGTGTCATTCATCAAGGCAGTATACAAATCAGTGTCATTCATCAAAGCAGTATACAAATCAGTGTCATTCATCAAGGCAGTATACAAATCAGTGTCATTCATCAAAGCAGTATACAAATCAGTGTCATTCATCAAGGCAGTATACAAATCAGTGTCATTCATCAAGGCAGTAATCAAATCAGTGTCATTCTTGCGGCAAAAAAATGTGTGGTGTTTTATTTTTAACAGAGATCTAGTGAGTGGTAGTGCTGTCCTTTCCTTTTGGATAGAGAAACTGAGAAACTTCATCGTCAATTTGTATAAGCTCTTCGAGCCATAAATGAGGCACCTATTTTGGACGATATGCAGTTATAGTTCCTATGTGACAATACTGATAAAGCGTTAGCTTTGTAATGTAAAGGTTCCGACATAGGAAAAGATATATGGGTAAAAGCGTTCTTGCTTGGTAGGAAACAAGGAGTCGTTGTGAACGGAACATGGTCTCGGTGGAATCCAGTTATAAGCGGTATTCCTCAAGGCTCAATACAAGGACCACTCCTGTTTGTATTATATAGAAACTATATGCCAAATGTAACAAGCGCGGGAACGGATACTTACCTTTTCGCTTATGACTCAAAAGCTTTCAGAACAAAAAATAACGAACAAGATTGTTTTACAGCAGGATTGAATTTCATTACAAAAATGATCATAAATCTGGCAGCTATATACACTTCCACTTGGACAAATGTAGAATGATTCCCTTGGGAAACACAAACATTGATAGATTCAACTACACCCTGGAGGAACGTTTACCGCCATGACAATTCGTGGACTCAAAAGGGTTATTAGAATCACACCATTATTGATAAGCCGACATACGCGAAAATATTAATAAAGAAAATGTTATCATGTGCGTATTGCGGTGAACAATGGAATTTTGAATTAATCTTACATGGACGTTCGCACAAATTAAGATTACCAACCTTAGATTATAGAAGATCACGTGAAGATATGATACAGGTTTATTGTTTCATGAAAATATGATAGAGAAGTCACAGACTTATTTAAAATAAACAAAATGTCAAACACACGAGGCCATAACTTTAAAATATATATAGATACAGTATTCACGGTTAAATCTAAGAAAATATTCGTTCCAGCAGAGAGTTGTGGACATATGGAACAGCCTCTCATCGAATGTAATGATCACCATATGGAACAGCCTCCCATCGAGTGTAATGATTGCCATATGGAACAGCCGCCCATCGAATGTAATGAAGACTATATGGAACAGCCTCCCGTCGAATGTAATGAACACCATATGGATCAGCCTCCCATCGAATGTAATGACCACCATATGGAACAGTCTCCCATCGAGTGTATGCAGCAGAGAGTTGTGGACATATGGACCAGCCTCTCATCGAATGTAATGATCCCCATATGGAACAGCCGCACATCGAGTGTAATGATTGCCATATGGAACAGCCGCCCATCGAATGTAATGGTTACCATATGGAACTGCCTCCCATCGAGTGTATGCAGCAGAGAGTTGTGGACATATGGAACAGCCTCCATCGAGTGTAATGATTGCCATATGGAACAGCCGCCCATCGAGTGTAATGATTAACATATGGAACAGCCTCCTATCGAGTGTAATGGTGACCATATGGAACAGCCGCCCATCGAATGTAATGAAGACTATATGGAACAGCCTCCAATCGAGTGTAATGGTTACCATATGGAACAGCCTCCCATCGAATGTAATGATAACCATATGGAACAGCCTCCCATCGAGTGTAATGGTTACCATATGGAACAGCCTCCCGTCGAATGTAATGAACACCATATGGAACAGCCTCGCATCGAGTGTAATGGTTACCATATGGAACAGCCTCCCATCGAGTGTAATGATTACCATATGGAACAGCCTCCCATCGAGTGTAATGATTACCATATGGAACAGCCTCCCATCGAGTGTAATGATCACAAAAACAGTGACACAGTTTGGTTGACATATGGAACAGCCTCCCGTCGAGTGTAATGATTACCTTATGGAACAGCCTCCCATCGAGTGTATGGTCACAAAAACAGTGACACAGTTTGGTTGACATATGGAACAGCCTCCCATCGAGTGTAATGATCAAAAAGACAGTGACACAGTTTGAGAATGAAAAAGATGAACACCGGAAAAAAACGATCGCAAAGATATTTTTTAAAGAAAAAATAAAGTTAGGTAATATCATATTACTATTATAATTATGTATATTTATGTAACGAGCTTACTGTCAACGGATTGTGAATCTTGTACATATTTCATGTACATTGTCAGAATAAATCTGTGCACCTGTGAAATAAGTTAAAAAAGAAAGTTGTAAAATAATAAACAAAGTTGATATCTAGGATCTTTAATCTCAGGGACAATCATTTTTTCTAATTTTTAGCTTATTAAGAAGTTAGTTTTCGTAAGCTAGTTAACATTCAATGAACACACTAAAAATGGGCGATAGGTTACCTGCTGCTCAGGAAGACGTGGAAATGCATACATGTACATTTCGTATTATTAGAATCACAAATATGGTACAATTACATTATCTGAAATATGGTACATATTTGTTCTATGTTTACTAACTTTAAATATTCACAATGAGTAGCTATAAGCACGCACCACCGGGGTCTGAATCGCCTATACGTATACGAAATACAAGTATTGTGTTAATATTTGTAAAAATAGAAGGTGTTACACCAGCAAATTGAATGGGTAAAAAGGGCCATGTGCATACAATTATTTAATCATTGTAACTATTGTCTCTTGATTTGTGCATGAACACCATATGGCCACAAGTACAGGCCGGATGGGCACTCATGCAAAGAAAACCAGTCCCTACTATTCCTCATCAGCGCTACTGGGGCATTTTTAAGGGAAACACAGTGAAATGAACATATTGGGTCGATTTTAAATGGAAGACGGAGTAGCGGGGCCAAGGAGGGGGATAGGAATAATCTGTAGAGTTTTATTGCAGATTACAACATAACTGGGGTGTACGTATACGTAACATCAGTAGGTAAGGGATTTCGATTCTATATGAACGTGTTTATTATGGTGTTCATGGGTACATATTACACATCTTAATTAAAACTGTAATACCATTATTTACTTATAGCATAGCAATAATAGTAGTAATTTCAAATGACAGTTCAGATCTGAAATTAAATCCATACCTCTTGTCATTTTCCTCGTGCATTTTCTATCGACCTTCATTATAATAAAAATAACAATCATAACGCATAACAAAAAAAAGGTAGCAAACTATGAAAAATATTGACATACGGAATAACAAATATAGATACAAGGAAGGTTGGAAGCCGAAACACAATGTACTAGGCTGCTATGCAATAAATGTTATCGTGTTATCTATATTCGTATATTAAACGTGACCTGCAGAAAACGAAAATTAAGGAAGAGAGCACCGAGCAGTGAGCGGACATTGGCGGATATTTGGTGTCTAGGAAGTCAGGAAAGCGGGATCCTTGCACCTGGGCACCCTCCTCTTTAACGTTACTCCTACCTCTACGAGGCCTATAGAAATCTTCAATTCGAGCTCCAGATTATGTTCAACCATGTTCGAGCAAGCGTCTTGTTATAGTAAACATAAGAAGTAAAGTAGCTTGTTGAATACCTTACAGATTTCAAAAGTTATAACCTTCTCGAAAAATATTATATCGTTGTCTTCATACTCAAAGTATGTCAAAATGGAAACATTGTTTCAGATAAAAAAAAAAAAAAAAACACCCACCAATACAGTTAATACAGTAGAGCGGGGTCGTGTACTTAAATCCCCCTCATCTTTATAAGATTGAATGCAAAGCGCCTAATGTTGCGCCGTGTTCTTAATGGATCGCCAAATTAATATATATTCAATTAATTGTACCTATCTTCAAATAATTGAAGAAATGTACAATTAATTGAAAAAAGGTTCAATTTAATTGAAGATATGTTCAATTTAATTGAAGATAGGTTCAATTTAATTGAAGATAGGTTCAATTCATTTGGAGATAGGTTCCATTCAATTGAGGATATGTTGTATTTGTACCTAAGTTCAATTCAATTGGAGACAGGTACAATTCAGTTAGAGAGAAATACAAATAATTGTATCTACCTAATTATTTAAAGATAGGTGCAGTCGAATTGAACCTTTTTTAATTAATTGTACCTATCTTCAATTGAATTGAACCTATCTTCAGCAAATGTACGTATACCTATCTTAAATTATTTGAAGACAGGTACACTTAATTTAATATATGTTAATTTGGAGTTCCATATAAACAATGGTTAGTAAACAGAACCCATGCACCCAAGCAGTAATGTGCGTGGGGATACCGGCTTTATAAAGTATTGACTATTTAAAATAAATGGCCTCTAAAGTTTAATCCATAATTGAATTAGTTTCTCTCCGTGGTGGCTTAAAAATATCATGTTTTCAGTAAAAATGTCGCCGCTTGTTAATAGAAATATTTGTAAGGGAATGGGTCCAGTCCATATCGTCGAACACCGTTAAGTACTAGGGCCTATCTCCAATACTTTGATAACAAGGCTTATTAGGTAGGCCGTATTATGTACGCAACTGCAGAAGCAGGCTTGTGTAGAAATTTAGAGGGAAATGTCTAAAATCTGTTCAGTAACAGAAATTGAAAGATAATCAAAATAGTGCAAAAACTACACACACAACATACATAGCTAATACGCGTAACTTTGTGAATCGTTTTTAATCAATTATATATATTTTCGGGGAAATGTTTTGCTCGGGAAACTTTTCGAGTTGTGGTTACCTCCCCTCGGAAGACAGACCGATGGAATTCTGGGTATGTTGCTCAATGTATTCGCCATGTTGGTTTTCAGCGATGAGAGCCCTATCAAAATATTTTAGTGGTAGCTCCTTATGCATCGACTGTTTTGGTAAAGGGATCGAGGAATTAACATCTTGATTCGTCTAAGTGTTTTATTAACTGAATCATGAGCGCGTCAGACGACAAGAAACTTAAGAGGAAGAAAAACAAGAGAAGCTCAGTTGCCAAGTCAAAGTCACAAAACTTGACTCAAGCAACATGTCAAAATAGTCCAAGTCCTGTTGACTTGACTGTTCCTTCCACCAGAGACTTATTATCGTCATCCATCGATTCTGAGGTAAAACGATCTTTTTGGAGAAGGGGAAGATAACGCTTTTGTTTTTGATTTGCATTGGAATAAATTTGGCAGGTGCTAGCTGCAGTCGGACTGTGGCCCCGGCAAGGCTGTCATGTCCGTTTATGGATTTGTGTATGTTGTATTGCCAAACATACACCATGGCAGAGCGTACTTTGCTGATGCATTTACGAGGTTTCTTCACAAAGAAAGAACGACCGCTGTAAATGTTACTATATGATTTAGAAAATTCCTGACCCACAAACGGGACCCAGATAGCAGAACAGTTATTGTCCCTGTTAACATGTTTTTACAGACCCAATACACTGCACTACATCTTCGTTCATTGCTGATTTTATAATTTCTTGAAGTCCACATAGGTAACTTGTTTCTATATACAGTTCTGGCTGAGCCCAAACCGTTATACAGTCATGTAACCATATGAAAACCAAGTAGTTCACAATCTATTTATATCTCATCATGTAGCTACATATAGTTATATGCATTTGTGATGAGCTTGCAATTAATTTACTGCTGTATTATATATACCAGTATATAATGGATTGGAACATACTGTGCATAAATGACAAAAGCTTCAATATTTAGAAATTAGGCCCAAATGCCTGTCGAGAATATTTTGGGAAACTGGCACTGTGCCAATTAAAACAAATTTTGTGTAAATTCATCCAATGACTATACTATATATGGCAGCACTATATTAACTTGACATGTTTTAAAGTCTAGTTTTTGTATATGCTAAAAAAATCCATTGAAACCTGGGCACATTATTTCTATTTACAAATTCAGTAATACTTTGCAATTGTGTTTTTGTTTACTTTTCTATGCTAATTATAAGTTTTAACAGACCTTTGTGCATTACATTGAATTGACTTTAAAATTGTGCCAGCTTAGAACTGGTCAGCTAAATGGTACAGTTCATTTCAAATTGCATTTGCAAATCTGATAATCTTGTACAAAAACGAAAGAAACAAGTTTCCAGAATGAACAGTGCAGATTATCATCTAGTTCTGAATTACAAGTTACTTGGGGTCAATAGTAATATATTTAACTTGTAACAGGAAATAAAAATGTGTTTTCTTCTAAGAATTGACATCCCTGTCATACCACAGGAAATGCAACAAACACCATTTGCAACAGGAAAGAAATGTGTTTTGGATCAAACCAGTGTTTGCCAGCTTATATTTTGAGTCTGCCACTCTACCTATTGAGCTAAAGGGAAATTCCCTCTATACTAGCACAAAGCTAGAAGGCGACCATATATGATCTTAGTTATGTTCAGTTAAAACTTGCCATACAATGATGACATACAATTTAACTGGTTATACATTACACAATTGTATATTATATATAGGGTAGAGTTCATGATGTATTTACAGATTTTTTGGGTTGAAAAGATGAAGCTAGTTCTCTGCTTACTTACTTGTCATCTTTCTGTTATTGTTGATGTTTTTCATTGAATAACATCTGATATACAGATAAACAAGATAACAGAGTGTACATAATTGAAGATAAAATATGTTTGTGTACCAGGTAAATAAACTAGATTGACAAATTACTTTCTGTTAGGCTTGTTGAGATTTCATTCAACAGTTTCTTTTGACAAAAGGTTCCTAACCTTGGCATCTCTCTGCAAAAAAAAGATAGTTTGGTAATAAAAGCAATTGAAGCCTGAAACGAAAAAAAATTCCTCCGAAACAAGCAAGAATAAACAAACCTTCACTGACGTTGTGTTATGTATGTTTGCATAAACTGTGAATCTGTAATTGGGATTGAATGACACATATTATGCAGAGCTAGGCTCATATACATTGTATATCTGAGGAAAATAAGGCATGGCAGCAGTCGCTTACTCACCATTGGCGATTAAAAGTCTTGCTCTGGCGACCAAAAGTTGTCGAAAGAGAGGTAGTCACTGGCCCAACAAAAATAATTAGGGTGACTGTCGAAAATTCTGAAAATAAAACAAATTATAGTCCCTTTCACATTAACTGGGGACAGTACGTTTTTTAGTTGTCATTATTTCGATACAAATCGAACTGTCACTGATTACGGTTTATTACAAAAAGTAAATATTAGAAAATGTGTGATGATTTTTTCAGTCCAAGTTTACGCTCCGTAAAAATATGTCCAGGGATGTCTTCTTTGAAGTGAGAGTTTTGTGTATTTTCTTTGGGAAATATTCAAGACCTGAATGGAGTGGATCATGTCAGAATTAGAGAATTAAAAATATATTTTATTCAGTTTTACATATTACAAACATTGTCATGTTACATGTAATTTTTAATGTGCTGAAGCATTGTATTAAATGCTATTTCGGCCACCAACATGTCATTTGGGCCAGTGCTTCAAATTTTTTACTTGGCCACAATTTTTTAGGCTGGTCCTCATTTCAAGCACTGCAGCAGTCATTGGTGATAGCATGAAATTGGCTACAGAAAATAAACAACCTGTGTTGTTAATCAGGATTTGTTTGCAAAAGTACCATAGAATAATGGGGATAACTTTTGAATTATCACTTAAAACACTGGGTATATATATATATGTCTTTGGTGTGTTGTATACTATTGACCACAGCTTAGTACTAGGTTGACGTGATAGATAGAACTGTCAAATGATGGGCCCACATGTTACCCACAGATACATTGATGGTAAATATATAAATTGTGATTTATATATATAATGGTGGACAGCTACTGTAAAACATGATTCAGGGCATGATACAAACCTGCTGTAAGTGGAGTTTTTAGGACAATAGTACAAATCGAGGTGAAAGATCTGTTGCACTTTAAATGGAGAAAAATCAATGTAGTTCCACATGAGAATACTTTGTTTGAGTGACATGTAGACAGTTACAAAAATGTATACACGAAGCTGATATATCCTTAATTTAACAGTTTTTGTATAAAATTGTCATAATTTGGTACAAATTTTATTTAAGGGTACGTGTCAACAATATTTACCACCAATGAATTTGAAGGGTTGCTTGCAATTGATTACCTGAAGATTTAAGTTTTTCAGGCTAGCCCCAATCTAGATGACTGACATGATTTATCATCTGCTATTTGGTTAAATAAATACAAGGTATCATACAAATTTCATTTGATCATAAAAAACAAATTATGTTATGATTTGGTATTGATTTTAAGTTACTTTGTCTAAACATATTGTTTTACTATGATGTAGCTGCTGTATAGAGAACATCACTGATCAGATAACTGTCACCCAGTCATTAAATATATTATTATAAGAAAATTACCTCTGAGTGTATTTGTGTATGTGCACATACCGCTGGAAAATAATGAGGACAATTTTATACAGCTGTTAGGAGCAGGGTTTGACAATTGGATCAACCTTATTGTTTGCATACTATACATACGCACACATATACATAATGCATGGTATTTTAGATCATACTGTCTTGACATACAGGAGTAAAAATATATATATATAGGCTGGAAAGTAATGTTAAAACCACTAATATGGTACATGTCTCCAATAATAAGTTTTGGATAAATAATGTACACAAAAACGTCTATGTTATATAAATTTCAGAGAAGGAATGACTTTTCCAATTTTCAAAAGATTTTCATCTTGTATCATCTAGTGAAACCTTGATTTAACATGAAAAAAATTGAGGAAAGCAACTTATCTATTGCTAAGACAGCAGATTTGAATGGATGTATTATTAATGATTGATACATTTTACATACATTCTAATAAAACAATAGCAATAATTAGTTTTCGTGTAATATTTCTGTTTTAGCTGTACTCATGCTGTTATATGGCCCAGTTTCACAACNGGGGGGGGGGAGTACATTGTGAGACTTCCAATACTCATTAGATATGTATACTGCATATATACTGATTTGCTGGGCAGTGGGCATGGATATTCCTATTATACAGAGGCTATATATTCAGTTTGTAAAGACTGTGTTATATTTATTTCAGACTCTTAAGAAGCTAGAGAAGCTAATGGATGCTAAGGATGATCCAGAGTTGCCACAGATTCTGTCTCTGTCGCGGGGGCCCAACCCCTACTTGGATAAGGAGCGCTGCCTTCTGTGTGGGTGTGAGCGCCTTGATCCTCCGGAGGCTGCTGTTCTCAAGTCCCGTATGTACAATTATGAATATTTGAAAATCCTACCTAAATACAAATTTAGCTGATAATATTTTAATTATTTATAATTAGCTGACATGCTTCGATTAAAAAAAAAACAATGATGATTTATGAATGTGCTTTTAAGCAGATTATTTTGTGCGCTCTTTTGAATTTGTTGTTCATACAATAATGTGTAAGATAAATAAAGTTACAAACATTTCAGGGATGTAAAATTGCACTAGCCCAATGATATGCCTAGGAATGATAAAAATATTCAACATTCACTAGAAAAGTTGAATTGTCAAACATAGGTTTAGCTATTCAAAATCTGTTATTGGACTAGCTATAATAATAAAAACCAATGTTTATATATATACAATGTTTGTGTATACATAGTTTGTAAAAGGAGCATTGTTCTATTGTACAATTCTTGTGTAGCTTTTGCCAGTCACTTCAAGATACAATGAATGGTAGTTTTATCTTAAAATGATTTGTTTACACAGAATCCAGTGAGAAAAAGACAGAGCTTAATTCCTTAGCTCAGGTAAGTCAACATCACCGTCATTTAAATTTGTATTCCTTGTAATTGCATATCAAATTACTCTAGACCTTGAGCCATTGACTGTTTCAATTTTCTCTGTGCATTCTATTGTAATTATTCTAACCGTTCTATTATAAATATTTCTATTGATCATTTAATGATTTTTCCCAGTATGTATTTGAATAACAAAAAATATAAACAAGGTTTAAGTTTATAATATTTATAGAATCTTAATGATAAATAATTAACAAGGTTTGTACTGGTATTACAGCTTCCGCTATGGGTGTGTCCTGACTGTAGAAAGTCGACAGATCAAGAGATGGAAAAGAAAGTCAACCTTGCATCCTTCATGGTGTGTATATCTGTATATAGTGTTCTTGTTGACTAAAGTCCTGTTGTCACAGTTACCAATTAAATTAAAAACATTGCAGAGGACTCAAAATATTCGAATACATGTGTAATGATCTAAAACGATAAGTTTATTATTGCGTGCGTTGGAGTTTAAAAAACCCACTAACACTAGTATGTCGAAGCTACCATTATGTTTGACCAGACATTATCTAAGTTAAGTCTACTCACATTGATTATTGCGATAGATGCAGGAGTCTTTTAAAGTATTAAAATGAAGAAATTATGAAGTATATAAGAATTTAATAAGTAATGTCATGCATCATATAACACTTAAATAAACTTAATATGATGGGTTATTCTTAGATTAAAAACATGTTCTATTAAATGCTTGTTAAGTATACATATAGTACATTTAAATACAAATTGAATTGAAGAGTGTACTGTTGTAACTTGTATTGTATACTATAGGAACAGGACCTTCCACCGGAGCCAGCCACTCTGCCATTCCTGTCTGACACCAACTTTGGTATAGGGGAGCCCACCACGCCTAATGGCTCTGTGTGTAACTGTGAAGCCTGCACAGAGCGAAGGTTAGTTAGAATGTACAGCAAACATAGTTTGTGTTACTGAAAGCTTCACGGGTTGGAAGTGTGATAGCTATAACATAACAGATTTACTTAACATCACACACCTTGCCTTATGTTATTGGTTGTCAGATTTACCTATTTGGACATATTTTAAAAAGCTTTGCCTTGTGCTGTATCTAATTAAATAAAATCTTGAATTTTATCATGTTTGAAATCAACATGTACTTGAGAACTGTAGATTCCAAAACAAGATATATACACAGTCATGTATATGTTATACTTGTTGTGTTTAGGGAGATTGAGGCTGAGCATGACCGGGAGACACAAGAACTTCAGACATGCTGGACGGTGCTGAGGAATCTAATCCGTAAACTTTACAGTGAGAGGGGGGACAACTGCAGCGTGAGTAGTTCTACAGACATCTCTCCTGAATGTATACAAGAAAGCAACGACTGTGATGATACTCGCCTACCAGATGAGGAACAGGCCAAGGAACTAGTCCACAGGTATGTCGTTTAAATCTAGCTGAAACTCATTGATCCACACAATCTGGAATTCTCTATTCTGGAGGCAATGTATGTCTCAGAGTTCAAATATTTTTGGCAAAATTTGTTGCAGAAATAACATATGTCCAAAAAAAAAGATAAAAAATAATAATTTCTTTCTTAAAATATTCATGTCTTATTTCTGTTCTGCCAAGTTTACTCTTACGGATTTTAATGGGGATTGATTACTAGTATTATAAAGTTTGTTATGCTGTAAATATTAATTGAGAAAATAATACAAGCTATTGAAGGGAGGTAACTCAAAATATTTGACATTAACCTTATAATTTGTTTACACTTTGTATCAGGTTATGTAGTCGGGATCCTCATCAGTTATTCTTACGACTTGAGTCACAAGTCCGTGAGTTTGTGATAGAGATGAAAGTGCGCTTGTTGAAACAACTACATAGTGGCTACAAAACGCCACCTGAGGCCAAGACCTTTATCTCTATGTTACTGGACGAGTATGGACACCTTTGTCAAGTCTCGCGCAAAATGGCTGAAGTCCTCACAGAACTGGTAGGTATTCTTCCAATCAGGGCTGGTTTTGTTTATCACAATCGAAATGGTTGGACCAGAGTTAAAAGTTTATGAAATAAAGTCAAACCTAGTAATCTGATGCTGATTTCAGGCAAGCCTTGACAAAGCCTTGCAAGGCCTGCATAAATATTTGCAGGGCTGCAAGGATTAACAACCGAAATTATTACATTTTAAATAGACAAACTGGTCGTTCCAAACATGTTGTATTGATTAATTGGCAGTTAATGGAATGCATGTACAAAATTTTATCAATTGTTTGCAAAATAATAAAAGTATTGTACCCAAATCTTTTTAGTGTCCATTGTTGTATGAATTATGTACAAAACAAAACTTCTTCCAAAGAAATGTGAACAGTAGCTGCAGATATTTTTTTAACGTTTTATGCAGAAGACAGAACATCTCGCCAAATTTAATGTGACGTGGGAGCTTCACAACAAACACCTGTTCCAATCCATTGCCTATACAGAACCTTCTATACAGAGCAGTCTCCATCTCATCATCACTCAACTTCGGTAAGCATAGGGGCACAACAGACAGAGGTTGGAAGTTTAAAAGAGCTCTTAGACTGTGACCTCGAAATACATTTACAGTCCAATGACCTCTTTGATTTATCTGAAGTGAAAAAAGAATATGCAAAATCAAGTTATGATGTAACTCAGAATACCAATTTATTTTATTGTACAATGTGGTCTTGTAACAACTGAATTTTTGATGTAGAGGAATAAATAATGTTACGATTATGCTGTTATATAATTCCTTTGCAGTCAACTGCATTTGTGTTTAAAAAGTGGTCAGGGTAATTTTTAATTCATTAATTTTAGTAATGTCAGGCTTTCATAAATCGATATCATAATTTATTGCTTTTAGGTATTTCTTGCATACTAAAACTCCTAGCTCTATCATAAATGTATATTTGGCATTATTTTCTTGAAATACCATAGACCATTAGTTATTGATATAAAGCAGTTGTCAAAATTTTGTTGCATTACTTTGAAGTTTAGACAGTGTATACAGATAATGCTTAAATAAGATCAACTACTAAAATGTGAATACAATATGATTGTGATGAACTTTGTATTGTCTTGTCAGACTTGGAGCAGCCTCCAAGGAGTCCTATAATGAGGACACTTACCCCAATTTGTTACACCGCTATCTCAAGTTTGATGATGAAATGTCTGTGATATCTGTGGTGTGGAGAGACAGCCACCAGCTCATAGAACAGTACAATGAGGAACAGGTAGGCCCACATCTGTAACACATTGTAATGTTGTAAAGTAATTCTAACATTGGCGAATTCCTAATATTTGGCTTTTGACTTTTGATCTTGTCTACTGTTGGCTAAAATATGTAAGTTTCCTAAGATATGCATATTTTGAATGGATTCACTTTAGCAAAAAAATCACTGGATTTTCTTGTCAACTTATTAAAATCATGGACACACATATTATAGTGTGTCTATGGTGTAGCAGAAACACAGATTATAGTGTGTCTATGGTGTATCGGAAGCACATATTATAGTGTGTCTATGGTGTATCAGAATCCTTAAGAGTACATTGTTTGAAGTGCAAATGCTGAAATAATTATCGAGGAAATGAAGTTAGTTATGTTTTAATATATTCATTTCTGCGAAAGTTGTGTGAGTTTAGAAGGATTGCTAGGGCCAGGTCCTTACCCCTGATTGATTTTATCATTTGATGAATGCTTACAGGCTGCTCTGAAACTAAAACAGAAGATGCTGAAGGAAGACTGGGAGTTTTTCAAAGCACAAAGGAAGATTCTCGAGCAACAAGTTGCAAAAAATACAAAAACACCTTTATCGCATAGGTAAGTTATGTCTCAAGTTAAAATAAAATATGTTGGCACTATACTGTTAAATTTATATTTATTCTGCGAGTTGAATTATACTCCCATTACACCATGATCAGCGATATTATGTTTTTGTTCCATCTGTACATCACAAGCCATGTCAGCACTCCATTGGCCATATTTGCTGAGATTTACATGAAGCTTCACATACCTTTGACTAGTTGGAATATTGGTGTGGAGGTTTGCCAAAGGTCCAAAAAACTTACTACAATAGAATTTCTTGTCTCAAAACTTGTCATCACTCTAGCAACTGTATTTTCACAGAGGTTTTTATGAAACTTCACAGTAATATTTGCCTTAGACAAACCTGGCATGATTGGAGGACAAAGTCACTTACTATAAATTTCTCTGTCACACTTCTAGCCATCCCTTCAGTGGCCATTATTTAGTATTAGAGTTCATGAACTTTGGACGTGCCTTAAACAGTTTGAATAGGGAAGTGTTAACTAATTAGGTAAAGGGTCACTTACTAAAAGTAGGATTTTACACAAATTAGCCATAAGATCACTCACTGTAGGGGCCACGTTTCTTATTAATCTTAATCTTTAATACAAGTAGGTGACTAGGGTCGACAGGAAAATCTAGGGAAGGTTGGATACTTGAAAGTCTGAAACACACATTTGTTTTGGCCTTAGGAACTTACAATAGCAATAGTCATTATCAATCATCCTCATCTATTGAAATATTTGCAGTAATACCAATAGCTTTGAGGCCCAGTTCACAGAAACCATGCGTCTGATGCTGCAGGGAACTAAACCTGCTCCCGAGGAGTGTCATTGTTCCAGGTGTAATCGCAAAAGGTAGGATGAACATTTCTGTAGAGTACCAATTATTGTCAAATGGGATTTATCAACTATGTAAAGACCAGTTATTGTGGAATGGGATTTATCAACTATGTAAAGACCAGTTATTGTGGAATGGGATTTATCAACCAAGTAAAGACCAGTTATTTTTCATACAATGTATTGTTGTTGAACCATGCTCGATCACATTTCAGTTAGTCCGAATTATTCTGATGTTTTAACGACTTTTTTCATATCGGTCTGTGGTCGATTAACGTCAGAACTCCGGCCCTCTTTAATATGTGGGAAATATGCATCCCACGCCCGGAGTGCACTTCAAACTGATATTTTAGAAACAAATCGTCACTTTCACACAAATGTCGCACATGGATCGAAAGATCTATTCTTTATGCACAAGATGAACATACATAACATGCCTTAAACAACCAATACAATCACTAAAACATATTTTTTCAAACTTACTCTGTTTTACTCTAGTTTTTTGATAGCCCGCCTTCTAATGCCACGTGACTTAAATCTCGCCGGCCTACGTCATAACGTTGGGAAAAACTCGGTAACGCGAGATCTCGTCAAGTCATGTGACATTGCTCATGGCCTGATTTCCATTAAAAACATGGGTTGGTATAGAAAAAGTTGGAAACTTTCGATCCATGTGCGACATGTGTGTGAAAGTGACGATTTGTTTCTAAAATATCAGTTTGAAGTGCACTCCGGGCGCTGGTTGCATATTTCCCACATATTAAAGAGGGCCGGAGTTCTGACGTTAATCGACGACAGACCGATATGAAAAAAGTCGATAAAACGTCAGAATAATTTGGACTACATTTCTGTATGCATTGTAAGACACCATGTGTTGAAAAAGGGATTACAATCCATAGACGGTCATAAATCATAATTTGATTTGGGATTTATAGATACTAATGATATTCTGTTGTCAATGTATTCGTGTTTGAAACTAAGTTAGGGCTTTACACATTGAAAGAATTTTGCTTTTTTCCTGCAGCCGTAACATCATCAATCTTTAACTGGAATAATTTGTTATCTCTTTCATTTCTCTGTTTTACAGATGTCCTTGTGATGAGTGCACAATAACACATATGATAACATGTGGTATTATTAATCCCGAGGCATTGGAAGCCACCGATAACACAAATCATGTCAACTTCCTCCATGACCCCAATCGATACCGCATCGATGTCAGTCCGCCCTCCATGTCCAGTACTACATCCAGTAGTGGCTCCTCCAGTCCTGTCATGGTGGAACCTGTCCCCTTTCCAGACTTGGATGAGAATTTTATGTAAGTGGACAACCTTTGAGCGTCTGGCTAAACCTACAGAACAGTGGAACCTATTTTAGTTTGGACTTCATTTATCTGAATACCGTAAAAACCCATGTAATTTGCGCACCTGTGTAATTTGCGCAGGTACTTTTTGAGGCTGAAAATCGGTAAAAAAGGTTCTACTCGAATATTTTGCGCACCCAAAAAATCTGGAAAAAAAAATCGATGTTCATGCTCCGGAAATCGATCTCTGAATATATTTTTTTTAAATATATTTCTATGTTTTTTTTTTACATTGATGTAAAATGATATTTAAAACCAAGAAGAAACTACGTAAAATGTGTATTTTATTTTGTTGCTTGTTTTCTTTGAATTATCTGATCACACATGACACACACGTGTGCGCATATCGGCATACATCAATTCATTTTAGCAATATTTTACATAAAACATTTACTTGCTTACAAAAACATATCAATTAATAAGTAATTCGATGTTTAGTAACCGCTGGTGCATATCTCCTGGTGAAAGACATAATTAGATACCTTTTATTGATCATAATTACGATCAGTGAGAAGGGCTCATCATGGCGGCTTGGGTTACGTCACTTCAAACCAGGTCATGTCACAG
>NW_018408894.1:128737-165486 GCF_002113885.1 Mizuhopecten yessoensis
GGAGGCTAAATTGAACAACTACATTTTCGTAATAGTATGGGGAAACGCACCGAGATGTCGAAACGTAATGTCGTAAGTTGATCGGCGATTCTCTGGCATAGGAATTTGGCTAAACTTTTTTTGTTAACGGTTACCTATTTATTAATACTTTTCACATAAACTCACATAACAACACATTATGTATCTTTTATTAATGTTTGACATAAACAAATTTGTTGATCGTCATTTGTCTTAGAGTTCCGTGTACCAAGGGACATAATCCAAGATGGCGATCTCTCAGAATCGTCGATCTTTTCCTGAAAAAAACTTGATTTTTTCTATACCTGTGTATTTTACGCACCCCCCACTTTGGGTATTAAATTTCTGAAAAAAAAGTGCGCAAATTACATGGGTTTTTACGGTAGTAACTTTTGCAAACTGCTTCAAGTGAGAAATTATGAACGGTTATGACCCAATCCCATCACTTTTTGGAATAGGCATTTTTCTATGGCATTGGAGTTTGCTAACTTGATTATATTACAGGTGTTAATAGATATAGCATAGCACAGATATATTAAATTTTTTAAGATATCATATACCTTCTGGTCATCTGTCGGGTAAAGCTGAAACAAACATGAGAACATTTAAGAAACAAGTTACTAGTAGAGTTAGTCATGTCAGTTTAAAAACTACAGTATTCACACATTTTCCCCGTCATTTTGATGTTATTCTAACTCACTGGATTTACCTGTGACTTTAATGATTACAGAAACGAAGAAGATATTCCTGAGGAGATAGAGGGTATTAGTCAATCGGGTGATGTAGATGATGTGGATGATGTGGATGATGACGATGATGGGGAAGATGAGGATTATGATGAAGATGAAGATGATGATGATGATTGTGAAGATGATGACGATGATGATTGCGAGGACGATGAAGATGAGGAGGAAAAAATGGAGGAAGACCTTGATCTTGAAAACATTAAGATGGACCAGGAGTCTGTGGATCTGTCACCACCAACATGGTTAACTGACTCCGATGATGGAGCAGCTGACCTAATCAGCTCTGAAACCTGTGATTGCTACCATTGTGTGTCCCAGGCTCAGGCAGAACAGATCGTAAGTTGATGATCCTCCTTCCCCATGCAGTTTGTTAGATGATTAAAGAATTCAAAATTGTATTTTAAATAATCTTTGTAGTATTCTTGATTTAGTTTAGCTACCTGAAGTTGTAAGATTTATTTTAATCAAATGCTTCATTATAATGAATTATTGTGATTTCATATGTGTACTCAACTTCACATAAGATGTTTATCAATCAGATTGAATTTGTATTTTATGAATATTTATTTTATCTCTCTATCATTTTAGTATACATAAAATTAATGAACTTCTCATTTTCTTGTTCTTCCGTAGGTAAAAACTGAAGAGAGTCTCTGTCAGTGCTATGTTTGTTTGCGACAAAGAGGTAAAACTGTATCAACGTCTTTGCCAACGCAAATGCCTAGTGTGCCAACACGACCAGGAGAATTCCATTTATATCCACACATACATGGATCAACAGGGCTGCCTCATGGGCTATCAAGCAGGTCCCACATACGGCCGGTACTGCAGCCACAGTTGTACGACCTCCACCTACCCATGAGGCAGCCCAAACCAATCATTCAGCCTAAAGTTCCACTCAAACTGGACTTTGATTCACCTGATGGAATTCATGAACATATTTACCATGCATATGGTGAATGGGACAATACATACGATACAAGAGGCCTGTTACCGAAATATGAACTTGGTAGTGAGTTACTGCCTCCTCCACCCCTTACTAGTAATTTCACTACCAACTTCCTCACTGAGCCTTACACCATGGCCACGCTCATGGGCGTTGATACTGTGTCCACATCCACGCCCAGTACAAGTGCTTTCAAAATGTCCATGAGCAATAGTCATGTACCGGCACCGGCACAGGTGTTTTTGGATAGCACTGGTGCAAAAATGCAAATGTCCACATCCAAAGACTACAACAGTACTCCAATTCTACCAACTATGACAAGTAAAGCTATGTCTCCTCCTTGTACTCGACCAGCCACATTAGGAGGCAACAACAACCAGTCTGTCTTACAACCCCCTCCCTCCTCTGTATCCCTGTCACAGCCTCAAATCCAGCCGCGTCCTCCGGGGTCTGTGCTAGACAAACCTCACTCCCAGCACTGTAAGAGGCACAACAATCTCCTTGGCAAGGCTCTCACCAGCTCCCAGGCACATAACCACACAAGCACTACCACCACCTCAGCTCCAAACAAAGTCTCTCAGGATTTTATACAGACGGCTGCAAGAAACATTCGCGAGGGTGCCAAAGAAGGCATGCAGATGATTCGTCAATTTGCCAGTAGTTTGAATGCAAATGTGAATACTCATACATGTAATCACACATCTTCACGTAATAACATTGGAGGGCATACACACGCAGCCAACTGTACAATGGACCACAACCATGTGACGGCATGTCAGAACTCCATCTCGATGCCTACCACTGTAAACAATGTGAGTGTTGGCACCTCCACTGTGTGTATAGAGCCCGACTGTGATGTCCACTTCGATGACGCCTGTGATAGTGTTAGCGATAGCTGCTCCGAGCAAAGTTCTACCACCTCCAGTTCCAACCAGAAGGAAGGCAAATATTGTGACTGCTGCTATTGTGAATTTTTCGGACATGGTAATGTAAGTAACTTACTCCTTGTAACGCCTTTTCAAGATTACATGCTGATTGACATATTTCTTGCCAAGTATCAAGCTGAAGAAGATGTGTTTGCTAAGAATTGGTTGGCAAGCAGAAAGATGATAGGTGAATTCCTGAAGTCATATTTTAAATGCCAATGGACAATTGGTTTTTCTATGAATCTATATTAAAATCATGTAATGTGATAATCTATTGTCACTGGAGTCCATTTTATCATTTTAATTTCTGAACATCCATATGTCATGATTTTATTCGTTTGTATTTGATTTTACATTTTTCTCTTTTTTTTTGCACTGCTGTGTGAAATAGGCATTGTCAGTGAAGTATATAGCGTTGATTTCTATGTAATTGTAAACATATTATTTCAATATTTGACAGCCTCCTGTAGCTCCTACCAGCAAGAATTACGCAGAAATGAGGGATCGCTTACGTTTACGCCTGAAGAAAAAGGTATTGACCTTGTCAGATCAATCATTGACAAAAAAATTGAGTAGGTAGTGTTACGGGAAATGCAGTATTTAATTGAAGGTTATTATGTATTAAATATAAGGCACTGAGGGTATTTTGATATTGTACAGATGTTATTTAATTATGCAATGTTATGTAATTATGTGATGTTATGTAATTAAAAGGGACCTAGGGTTATGGATCATTGTATGAAATGAAATTATTAGGGACATGAAATTGTTGAAACATTGTGTAGTTGATAGGTATTTAATGTTATAAACCTAGAAATATTAAAGTATTGTAGGGAAAATATGTAATTGTAAAGGACTAATGGTATAAGGACCTTATATATATATATACCTTGTACAGTATAAGGAATGCAATTGAAGGATGAATGAAATAGGAAATGATGATTGATGTAATCAAAATTTGATCAATTTGCCCTTTCCGATTCTAAATATCCATAATTTATATAATTAGTTCAATACTGAACTCAAGTGTCAAATTTATACAATGTAAAGTATGCTTGAATAATCATTTATTTTAATGAATTTGTTATATAAATCAAAAGTGCACAAGAGTTACATGAAATCTATTCATGAACAAAACCTTCTGTATAGTTAATTATATATATTAGAGCTCTGCGACTATCAATCGATGTAAAAACAATATTCTTACTTTTAGTGGTTAATCAGTCCCATAGAATTATATACGGATTATGCAATTGATAATCAATAGGTTTACTACTTCCGATTATCGCTATGATTTTCAACCGATTGCCCATCACTCATTGACGGTATTATGACCTGTATGGATGTTATGTAAGTACATGTATATGGGGATAAGGGAACGTGTATGATGACATTAGGGGAATGTTCTGTTACTATGAAGGAGCAGAGGATTTTCAGATTTTGTAGGGCTGTGAAGTTCCCACTTAGTATATAGGACCTAAATGAGTACTAGTTAGGGGTATATTTTATATTGTAAGTACGAAGATTATGTTTTAACTTAGGCCAAAAAAAAAAAGGTGTATGTTTAGGGTTCCCGACTGACCCTAGCTTTTTACCCCCAACCCAAAACTTTTTTTTTTTAAACCTGCTAATTTTCGAATTTTAGAAGGTTCCTTGCATTTCAAAATGCTTCCAGCTCCGTGTTGGCGCTAAATGTCAGCATATGGAGAACAATTTGCCTCCAAATGAACCTTGTTTATGTTATTCTTTGTTTTTCATACAATAGTAGGGTCATAATCACATGACCAAAAATATACAAAAAAAATATACAAAAAAAAAACAAAAATAAAAAAACCGACCTACCTACCTTAGTATTTTTGCCAATGCAACCCTAAACAGACTATATATTTTTTTGGGCCTTATAGGCCTATTCTGTAACGTTTAAGGGAAGGAAAGCATTAGACCTACTCCATAGAGCTGATATTATCTTCCTTACCTCCATAGAATGAAGCTAAACAAGACTATCACAAAGACACTTGTGCTAACAAACGAGAAATTCCAAAGTTAGAACCAGATGCTTGCACTAGCTTCGTAACGACGCATCATGAAGACGACTCGAAAGATCCAATGGAGCTGAAGGGCCTTGATGAGTTGATAAGGTTCATCAATGGTACAGAAGACCAGAAAATGGGTGCTGACAAGTCCATGACTGCCAAAGCTGCTAAGAGGGCTCGACAGAAACAGCGAAAGGTAAAACAGGGATGACGTGAAATAAAAGTGTTGCCCTGCCAACTGTTTGCATTCTGGCCTTTCAAAACTGATTTGCTCTGATTTGCCTTCCTGCGATTTCAAAGCTACAGGATTGCATTACAATTTCACTCCTGCTGAGTTTTCTTTCTTGTTACATTTGAGAAAAAAATCAGGAGTGAACACTTTCCATATTACTGTACTGTTATTAATTACAACTTCAATTAACATGTTTAGACCTGGTGAAAATATTCCGATTCAGGGTTTTTCACAATTTTGAAAAAAATAATTAAATGATAACCCTACTGTGTTTAGGGCTTTGCAGCTCTGTATATATTGTGATTATAGTGTCCCAAATATTGGGTTTTTCTGGTGACATGAGTGTAGCCAGTGATACTTCAATCAACATCAAACATTACAATGCAAAATTCAAAACATGTAAGGATTTTCTCCATTTTAGTTCATATGAGCCAAAACCACCTTGTGTAAATGGCAATTGGCAGACATTATATTGTGGTTACAAGGTTGCAAATTATTTTCATTGACCAATCAGATAATTTGTTAAAATTACCAGGTATATCTCAAATTAATTAGAATAGCGATTATGTGAGTAGTAACTGAATAATTGTTAAAAATGAGGTTGGATGTTTGGCTGATCTACATGTTCTACTGTTTAAACTTGAAGAAGAACTACTGTAAATGAAGCATCAAGTTAAGTGTATTCGTGAATATTGTAAACAAATGATGGGATACTATCTCTTAGATAGAAAAGAGGAACTTATAATTAAAAATTAGCTAGTTTCATTTGATGGAGAGGGTTATACAAATGTTGCAAAATTACTACAAATGTTGATTAAATAACTTTTCAAATTCAGTGACCAATACATTTACTTTATGATGCTTTCAGAACGAGGAGAAAGCTCGGTTAGAAGCAGAAAAGAAACATCAAGAACAACAGAGACTTATTCGTGAGGAGCAGGAAAGACAAAAGAAAAACAAACTCATTGCTGCAAAGTTGGAACTGGAGAAATCTCAAAAGAAGAAAAAGAAAAAACACAAAGTGGTTCCAGAGGATACAAACTCAGCACACAGTGAAGTTGGTAATATAAATTTGAACCTTATACGAATACCTCCAGCGGGGCGGGAAGATGAGCAGCATTCGAGTGCTAAGCAAATTGAATTAAAGTCCAAACGTCGCGAGTCAGGAGAACAGAGTCCCAGTAGTCAGTCAAATGGGAAAATCTCAGATGAGAGTTTGGCAGGAACAAAGCCCATGAAAGGAAGGACGAAATGTCCACGAACACTTGACAAACAACAACCAGTACAGGTCCAGACTGTGCAAGCCCATCATGAATCTAAGGTGGACAAAAAGTCTGTGAAAAATTCCAGTCATACTTCTCAGACTTCTAAGGCATCCCCTGTAATTTCTAAAACAGTGTCAAGTAAAAACTCAGTACCTCAAATCTCCCAAGCTTCCAAACAACAACCTAATGGAACCATCGCTACCACGGTACCAACACCCATAGCCAGTGGTCGTACAACAACACAAGGCAAGGAGAATACCAAGCACTTCAATGACAGCCAGCTCCGTAATGGTACATGTGTACAGATCAAACTGGAGGATCTACAGCAGGATAGTGCCAATAGGAAGGGCAGAAAACCGACAGGGTCAGTAAACTCATCAGGTACAAGTCCAACTGGACAATCCACCAACAGTCTACACCACTCCAACTTGCATCAGGCGATCACTAAACAGTCGGGACAACCGGTCAACAGTCAAAATCAGTCTCCCTCGCCACAACCAACCATCAAACAGTCCGGACAACCGGTCAACAGTCTAAATCAGTCTCACTCTCAACACGTGACCGCCAAACAATCTGGTGTCAGACAAGGTCCTCCCCAGGACCAGCAACGGAAGGTAACAAGTCAGCAACAGGCCATGACCCCTCCCAAAGGTCACCTACACAACGGGGTTATCATCAGTCCAAACAAACGATTTGTTCCCCTGGACAATTCCCAGCACCATCAGTCACATCCCAACAGTACAGCTGGGAGACAAGTTACAAGCAACGACAAGAAGCCAGGCAAGCCACCTTCTCCAGTGGGGAGAACTGAGGAAACCTCCTCCAACAATGAACAGGTACAGAAAGAATCTTGTACTTCATAAAGATTGTCTTAAAAATGCTGTGGCAATGATAGTAGGATTTGTACTACAGTAAAATTTATCTCATTAAGCTTGAACAAAAAAAGTTATTTCAGTCTTAATACTCGAAGGATAAATTGTTAGCAGAACTATGTTAATAAAAAAATTGATTTCCATGTAAGTGAACACAATTTAAAATTATGATAAAGATTAATTTCACTTAATAAATTAGTTTGTTTTACTCATCAAATATTATGCAAGTTGCACTGTTTATGGTATTATTTTATAATGTATTTTTGCAGAACAAGAACAGCAGTGGAAAAAATAAAAGGAACAAGAAAAAGAACCGTGGTAGTGAAGATCTCAGTATGATTGGTAAGAACAGTGGTTATAAAACACTATATTATAATATCCCCCTCCATAATGCATGTCGTGTGTTGATAATTGTGTCCAAGTAATAGATTCTTTGTATTTTCATGAAGGTTGACCCAGTTTGATGTAACGTTACATTGGATTAAATTGAGGTGTGACCATTATCTTAACTGAGTATCAGTGACCTGTTTACCTAAAAGGAGTAAACTTACAAACAAGATTTGACTTTTAACATTTAATACACAGTTAAACACATACAATTATGTATAAAGTAGCTATTTAACACTTTGGTTTAGATTGCTTTCACCCTGTAACATACAACTTATGCATTATAACATGTAACTCTGTAGAAATTCTTTGTATCTATACACTTTCACCTGTGAATATTGAAGGAAATTGTCGTGTAAACAAGCAAATACATGGATTTTATAACCCCGTCAAGACACATATCTGTTGATCATTATTGTGATTTGGTGTATATTAGGAAGGAGAATCCTAATGTATACTGTTCAATAGCTGGATGCATATAGATACTATATAGGATATGAAGAGCAGGGGATAACATTAACAGATATAATGTACAAAGCAGGAGCAAGTGTGTCTTAGAGCTTAAATGTTGTTTTTAGTGTCATGGAGGCTGGTGTACAGGTGTTGATTTTGTAAATAGTTACAAAATAAAGTAATTCACATTCTTTTAAAAGAAAATGACAAATAATTCCAGCCTTCAGAAATGATCATTAAGGAGTGGTGAAATCTGATTGTACAATAAAATCTAACATCAAAATTGAGAATTAACTTAACATTCGACTTTTTGCAGATGAGATATTTATGCCGAAGTCCGAGTCCGATCTGGAAGGTGGCGACATGGATGATGTAGAGAAAGAACTGGAAGAATTTAAAAGGTAAGCAATCTTTTGCTGTGAAAAAAATATATGCTGCTATGGTTTGTATGAAATGAATAAAATATAGTGTTGCTTGTTATTCAGACATACCATAAATGTTTTTGAAATCTAAGTAGAATTTGCAACATTTCAGATGTATGATTTTAGTTTATAACCTGTTGCCTGTTTACTATGTGTAGAACATTGATTACAATTTGTTTTCAGATGTAATGAAGATCAATCAAATTACCATTGACCAGTTAGGCCATATAGTTGTTGGTTTTTGAAATGCAGATGGAGCAAGTGATTTGATTTTGGTTTCTGTTGACCTGTGACAAAGACTTTCATGGTCAAACATTTGCAGTCATTTTCAAAAGACTGAATACCACTGAAAAAATTACATGCATAAACAGGTGGACCAGTCTGCATAAAATAGGCACTAGAACGTACGTTTTTGTTGAAAAGTACATTTTAGTCTATCACTTGAATATGTTTTCAGTACAGGGAGTTGAAGTTGTTTAAAGTCCAAAGAGCTTCTGTCAAACTTAGGCATAGGAAGTTCACAGATTATTTGCGGGGCCTATTTGTTTATGTGGACAAACCAAAATGGTGTGTTTCAGGGATAAAGCCAGACAGATCTGCAAATAATAATGCTGAAGTCTTTGCCAAGGCTCGCCAGAAGGCAAAATCAAATCGCTAGGTCCTATTTCATCAATGAACAACTTTAGTCCAATCCTTTGGAACGTAATAAATGAAAGTGGCCAGAGTTCTGTTTGTTTTTAACACATGGTATTCACATGACTTTCTGCTATACATCAAAACAAGTTGTTAGGTGTGTTTAAGTACATGGTCTATACAACAGATTTTGTAACTTGTTATAAACCAACTCATTGTGGTCAATTGATACTTGCAGGTTTTGTCTTGGATCCACTCCTGTTAAGAGAGAAAAGCTTCAAGTAAACATGAATTTAAAGGACATCTTTGTGAAAAAGAAGTCGGGCCTGGGCTGTACCTAAATGGGTGATGATAAGTCACTGATGGTAAGAGGACCGAGGACTGGTTAAGTTTCTCGATCGACAGCTTGTCCAGTGATGGACAGATGTGACCAACAGGAAGTCTGACCAAGGTTGAGTTGACCAACAACTAGAGATAATGATGGAAACAGTAATGGACATAACACATCGGAGTAGAAGATTGGCGTGTTGTATAACAAGAACTTTTCATACCATTACACACTCCTTTTCAAATAAAATGATTGACATTTCTGGTCAAACATTACTGTATTTCTGTAACATTGTAAAGTGAAAGGCAGAAAATCCCACAAAATTTCCTGATATACTCTACACCACCACTTTTTCTAGAATCAAGAAACTAGTAGCATTAGGTTGTTATGGTTAACTGATATCAGGCCTGGTGTACATCAAACCCTGCCAGTTGTTTTAAACACATTTAAACACACAGATCTGTGGGTGTTAACGTAAACACATTAAAACACAGATCTGTGGGTTTTAACGGAAACACAATAAAACACACAGATCTGTGGGTGTTACCGTAAACACATTAAAACACACTGATCTGTGGGTGTTAACGTAAACACGTTAAAACACACAGATCTGTGGGGGTTAACGGAAACACAATAAAACACACAGATCTGTGGGTGTTATCGTAAACACATTAAAACACACTGATCTGTGGGTGTTAACGTAAACAAATTAAAACACACAGATCTGTGGTTGTTAACGTAAACACATTAAAGCACACAGATCTGTGGGTGTTAACGTAAACACATTAAAACACAGATCTGTGGGTGGGTGTTAACGTAAACACATTAAAACACACAGATCTGTGGGTGTTAACGGAAACACATTAAAACACACAGATCTGTGGGTGTTAACGTAAACACATTAAAACACACAGATCTTTTGGTGTTAACGTACACACATTAAAACACAGATCTGTGGGTGTTAACGGAAACACATTAAAACACACAGATCTGTGGGTGTTAACGTACACACATTAAAACACACAGATCTGTGGGTGTTAACGTAAACAAATTAAAACACACAGATCTGTGGGTGTTAACGTAAACATATTAAAACACACAGATCTGTGGGTGTTAACGTAAACATATTAAAACACACAGATCTGTGGGTGTTAACGTAAACAAATTAAAACACACAGATCTGTGGGTGTTAACGTAAACAAATTAAAACACACAGATCTGTGGGTGTTAACGTAAACATATTAAAACACACAGATCTGTGGGTGTTAACGTACACACATTAAAACACAGATCTGTGGGTGTTAACGGAAACACAATAAAACACACAGATCTGTGGGTGTTAATGTAAACACATTAAAACACACAGATCTGTGGGTGTTAACGTACACACATTAAAACACACAGATCTGTGGGTGTTAACGTAAACAAATTAAAACACACAGATCTGTGGGTGTTAACGTACACACATTAAAACACAGATCTGTGGGTGTTAACGGAAACACATTAAAACACACAGATCTGTGGGTGTTAACGTAAACAAATTAAAACACACAGATCTGTGGGTGTTAACGTACACACATTAAAACACAGATCTGTGGGTGTTAACGGAAACACATTAAAACACACAGATCTGTGGGAGTTAACGTAAACACATTAAAACACACAGATCTGTGAGTGTTAACGTAAACACATTAAAACACACAGATCTGTGGGTGTTAACGGTGCTGACAAGTCTGTATGCTGACGATGATTTGATTTATAGATCTTGACTTGCATATTTTGGGTAACAAATCTTGGAATAAGTTGTAAGTGTAAAAGATGCATAGTTAATTAAGTAATCTTTTGGCTCCAACCAAAAGTACATAATTATAAGACACAGACAACCAGAACCTGGAAACTTGGAAATATTTTAAGAAATACTTCCATCATTTTGATAGATGTATGGTAAAGGTTTTATAACAAGCACAACTTATTTTACAATAAGATGTTCTGTACTGACCATTCTAAATGATTACACTGTTCCATCAAGTGTGAGGAATTTGATGAAATCTCAAAGAACATTTTGATGGCTGTATGTATTTTGTCAGTCCTTCAAACATTAATTTCAAGTATCAGTATGTGAAATAGGATACAATTGCATTTAATTCGCTGCAGAACTTGCATTTAAAAGGGAGTTATTCCAAATTTGGTGGTTTCCACTGTATAAAGGAAATTTCAATAAAATATTTAGTAATTTTCAATGAAATATAGCTAGACCTGTGGTGTACATCACTTCTGTTTAGAATACATGTATTACAGATACTGGTAAACCTTCTAAAGCCATCAATACATCGTTGGAAAGAAAACTACCCCAATATATTCTCTAATTTATGGAAAAGTTCATCTTAGATAGCTATAGCCCGGAGGACTTTTTCTTGAATATTCAAGAAAAAGTTCAATCCATGTTGAAATACCTTTTTCTGTTGTAAACTGTTCTCAGAAGTTAGATTTACTCCCTGAGCATTTTTTATGGCACTCATAGTGGAGGTAAGTTTTAATTACCAAACGTTTTACAAAATAAACAAATCTCATTTTTTAATGAGATCAAAAGCTGAACTATTTGCATGTTTTAGACACCTGCAGTACATTTTAATATGTGAACACAAGTGATTTTAGATATGTTGGTGGAGTAGAACAACTCGCGTGGAAAGGTAGAGCTGCTGGGATGATGTACAAAACTGGCTTTCAATGCATGGTAGTTTTCTCAAGATAATTTATGTTGCTGATAAGTAGTATTTATTATGAGGTCTTTGTTGAGTGCTTTTGAACACTGTGGTTATAAGTCCAGCATTTCTATGCAATACAAACATGGATATCTTTGCTGTACATATAGATTATCTGTAAATCTGGTAGATATGACTTGGTAATTCGCTGTGCAGCAATAGAAAGGGTGTTTGTGTAATGTTGCTTACACTGTATAAGTTGCTAGGTTGGATGTCTACACTTGAGTTTCACTGTGACATTTTCCATGTTAGCTCAAGTGTAATGCACGATAGGATTTGCATGAAGTGATAGATAGGGTAGCAATACAGACCACCAAATTAGTGTAATGTTCGTTTTATTGTACTACAACAAACATTTTAGACGTTTGCTTGAACATTTAAAATGATTGTATGATTTTTTTCCCCCCCAATACATTTCACATTTGATATTTACATACATGTTACATTTCAATTATGATCAAACATAAAATTGTATCTTTAATTTTTACGGAATGCCTTGCACAATGTATGACATGGGCCATAATGATATATGGCACTTTCTCCGCTATTGGAGGGTATGACTGTCATTGATAACTTGTCCAACTCCCCCCTGGGATGAGTACTGTGTATATAGGGGTGGTGAAGATTGCGGTCTGGACCCCCCCCCCCCCCCACAAAGCTGCTGTACCTTCCATATTTTATTGTCCTCCATTTTGTTTGTGTTATGATAATGATATTACTGAGGTAAGCCAATTGCCCCGTTGCATTGTGATGAGACGCCATTTGTGACATGCGACTTTGAATGGACTTGTTTTGTTAGCCTATAACCTGTGTATGCTGACCTGAACATAACAGTGAGGAATAAATGAAAAAAAATACTTTTACCCCATGTCTTCTCTTGTCTCTCTGAGCACCACTCATGTATGTTTGTGACAAAAACAACAACGAAAATATTGTTACATCAAAATATTTTATTTGATAACATTTGAAAAATAAATAACAATGTATTTAACAACCTGCCTTAAGACATCAGTTACATGGTCTAATCATTATATGTTACATGGTCTGATCATTATAAGTTACATGGTCTGATCATTATAAGTTACATGGTCTGATCATAATAAATTACATGGTCTGATCATTATAAGTTACATAGTCTGATCATTATAAGTTACATAATCTGATCATTATAAGTTACATAGTCTGACCATTATAAGTTACATGGTCTGACCATTATAAGTTACATGGTCTGACCATTATAAGTTACATGGTCTGATCATTATAAGTTACATGGTCTGACCATTATAATTTACATGATCTGACCATTATAAGGCTTATCTATAGGAATGTGGAGTATCTTGTCTAGTTATTTCACACCTTTTAAGTACACTTGATACTGTTAACTGATGTAGTAACTTTTGTAAAACACCAGAAATCTTCATACTGTTTACATATTTGTAAAGATTTGGTTAAATAATGTGCATCACATTCTGTAAAGAAATAAACAATAATACCCTGCTATATATAGTTTTTATGGAAAAAAAGTTGTCAACAAATGAATTAGCACCCTGTTAATCCGTCACTTGTCTGCTCTGTAATTGTAGTCATAATAATGTTAGTATAAATAGCCAATTTATACAAGTACATGCTTGTATCATTGCAGTATGAGACTGCAGGTTTTGTATACACAGATAAGACCACTGTAAGAAATAACAACAGATTGAGTTAACCCATCTGTTCACCATAGCACTCCTAATGAGATTTCATGATGTTCTGACTCGGAAAATTCTAATATTGTTCAATGATGAATGGGCAGTTATGAGAGACTAAGGTAGTATATAGTACTGTTAGGTAGTATATAGTATATAGTACTGTTAGGTAGTATACAGTTCTGTTAGGTAGTATATAGTATACAGTGCTGTTAGGTAGTATATAGTATACAGCACTGTTAGGTAGTATATAGTATACAGTGCTGTTAGGTAGTATATAGTATACAGAACTGTTAGGTAGTATATAGAATATAGTACTGTTAGGTAGTATACAGTTCTGTTAGGTAGTATATAGTACTGTTAGGCAGTATATAGTATACAGTACTGTTAGCTAATATATAGTATTGTAATGTGGTATATAGTACTGTTAGGTAGTATACAGTTCTGTTAGGTAGTATATAGTATATAGTACTTTTAGGTAATATATAGTACTGTGAGGTAGTATATAGTATACAGTACTGCTAGGTAGTATATAGTACTGTTAGGTTGTATATAGTATACAGTACTGTTAGGGACTATATAGTATACAGTACTGTTAGGTATTATATAGTATACGGTAGTATATAGTATTTAGTACTGTTAGGTAGTATATAGTATTAAGTACTGTTAGGTAGTATATAGTATACAGTACTGCTAGGTAGTATATAGTACTGTTAGGTTGTATATAGTATACAGTACTGTTAGCTAATATATAGTATTGTAATGTGGTATATAGTACTGTTAGGTAGTATATATTACTGTTAGGTAGTATATAGTACTGGTAGGTAGTATATAGTATACAGTACTGCTAGGTAGTATATAGTACTGTTAGGTTGTATATAGTATACAGTACTGTTAGGGAGTATATAGTATATAGTACTGTTAGGTAGTATATAGTAGTGTTAGGTAGTATATAGTACTGTTAGGTAGGATATAGTACTGTTAGGTAGTATATAGTAGTGTTAGGTAGTATATAGTACTGTTAGGGAGTATATAGTATACAGTACTGTTAGGGAGTATATAGTATATA
The DNA here is from genome assembly GCF_002113885.1 of Mizuhopecten yessoensis. NCBI lineage: Eukaryota > Metazoa > Mollusca > Bivalvia > Pectinida > Pectinidae > Mizuhopecten > Mizuhopecten yessoensis. The sequence continues at coordinate 143,518 of NW_018408894.1, forward strand.
GTACTGTTAGGTAATATATAGTATACAGTACTGTTAGGTGGTATATAGTATACAGTACTGTTAGGTGGTATATAGTATACAGTACTGTTAGGTAGGATATAGTATACAGTACTGTTAGGTATTATATAGTATACGGTAGTATATAGTATTTAGTACTGTTAGGTAGTATATAGTAGTGTTAGGTAGTATATAGTACTGTTAGGTTGTATATAGTATACAGTACTGTTAGCTAATATATAGTATTGTAATGTAGTATATTATACAGTACTGTTAGGTAGTATATAGAATACAGTACTGTTAGGTAGTATATAGGATACAGTACTGTTAGGTAGTATATAGAACTGTTAGGTAGTATATAGTACTGTTCGGTAGTATATAGTATACAGTACTGTTGGGTAGTATATAGTATACGGTAGTATATAGTATTTAGTACTGTTAGGTAGTATATAGTATTAAGTACTGTTAGGTAGTATATAGTATATATTACTGTTAGGTAGTATATAGTACTGGTAGGTAGTATATAGTATACAGTACTGCTAGGTAGTATATAGTACTGTTAGGTAGGATATAGTATACAGTACTGTTAGGTAGGATATAGTATACAGTACTGTTAGGTAGGATATAGTATACGGTAGTATATAGTATACAGTACTGTTCGCTAATATATAGTATTGTAATGTAGTATATAGTACTGTTAGGTAGTAGATAGTACTGTTAGGTAGTATATAGTATTAAGTACTGTTAGGTAGTATATAGTACACAGTACTGTTAGGTAGTATATAGTACTGTTAGGGAGTATATAGTATATAGTACTGTTAGGTAGTATTCAGTACTGTTAGGTAGTATATAGTATACAGAACTGTTAGGTAGTATATAGAATATAGTACTGTTAGGTAGTATACAGTTCTGTTAGGTAGTATATAGTACTGTTAGGTTGTATATAGTATACAGTACTGTTAGGGAGTATATAGTATATAGTACTGTTAGGTAGTATTCAGTACTGTTAGGTAGTATATAGTATTAAGTACTGTTAGGTAGTATATAGTACTTTTAGGTAGTATATAGTATACAGTACTTTTAGGTAGTATATAGTATACAGTACTGTAAGGTAGTATATATTATACAGTACTGTTAGGTAGTATATTGTATACAGTACTGTTAGGTAGTATATGGTATACAGTACTGTTAGGTAGTATATAGTATACAGTACTGTTAGCTAATATATAGTATTGTAATGTAGTATATAGTACTGTTAGGTAGTATACAGTACTGTTAGTGTATTTTAATGTGAAAAAAGGTTACTGTTGTGTGGAATTGGCAGATACACTGATGCATGAATACAGCTTCAGAAAATTATCATTAACGAAATTTTAACAGGATGTGAGCAATCCTTATTTCCTAGAAGTTTAACTTAACTGTGAAGATAAAGTTTAAACTGCACACACATGGCACCCACTTCCTAGTTTGCCTTCGATTAACATTTCTATTGCACATTTGATTTATAACTTGCAGTGATTAAAATATCTTCCACAAAAACTTGCGAGATTATATGTCGCCGAACTCAAGTGAGAGGGTATCATTTCCCAATACCTTGTACATCATACATGTATGTGTATGTTACTCGGACATTGGTTCACCAAAAGGACCATGCATTCACTATACCAAACTTATGGGAAAGTATTCATGCATATTACCGACAATAGTCATACAATCGCCACACCCAACTCATGGCCAGAGTATCAATTTCCCAATATCTTGCACACTTTGACAGTTACTAAAAAAAAAAAAAACAATCTGATGATCCCCGGATATCTCGTACATCATACACGCAAGTTACTGACGGATGTCCGCCAAAATGAACTAACATACCACACCAGGCCAGACTACCAAATAATCATACCACACCACACTCGTGGGACAGGATGTGTCGCCAGATGTTTCCAAGTTCAGGTGTGAAGAGTAACAGCAATAAAACCAAACTCGTGGGGGAGTTTGTGTTACCATATATCTTGCACATCGAAGTAAATTCCTGACAGTGGTTAACCAGACTGATCATACATTACCACACCAGACTCATGGGGGAGTATGGGTCCCCCGATATTTCCCACATCATACGTGTAAGTTTCTGACAGTGTTCCACGATGTACCGGGAATGAACCAGACCTATGTGCATCATCATGAGCTCGTAACAGTTGATGGACCCTGGTACCGCGTTGGGGAAGGACTCCCGGGTCAAGTTGCGGTAGAAATTCCCCGACAGGATCCCAGGAGGAGACTGGGCCAGAGAAGCTTGGTACTGGCGCTGGACTGGCATCTGTGCACCCTGCAACCAGTAATGGTTTTAGGCAACACTCATTGTTTATTGTAATTATCAAATATGAGCATCGGTATCAAAACAAATGGTGATGTACATGAAGGTTGTAATTTTATTTTTACAATATAATAATTACATGTATTTGAATGACCTACAATATAACAACAGTGTAAGGAAGGTAAAAGTAGGTATCTTACATTACAGTCTTCAAACCACAGGAAATAGGAGAAGTGGTAGTCGCCATCTTTTGTGGTCACCATGGTAATGCCATTCTTCAGCTTCAGCTGCACCCATTCAATCATTTTCCAGATCTAAACCCAAAACACTACTGGTATTTTACACTCTCTACAATTAATCTGGTTTAGTTGATAAAGAGCTTTGTTTTTGTCAACATTTCCTAAGAGTTGGTCAATATTTACCATGAGTTACAGCACAAAATCTGGGTATCTCTTGATTCCAATTTTGAATTCAGCTTAAAAAATGCTGACACATTTACTGACTCAATATATACCTAAGAAGGTAGTGGCTTAGCACCGTATGTGATACCTTTTCCTTGAAGAGCTGGGTGGCGTCTGATTCTGTGCCATCCTCGCCAGTGGTGATGTTGAGAGAAGGTGCCATTACCTGATTGGTCTTCCTGTCTATGTAGATAAAGTGAACGAGACCCGGGAACATGTCCAGGTATGTACGCTTGTTAAGGATCAGGTAACACAACAATTATTGGCAAGGTAGAACATATATTATTTTATCCAAAAAAATATTTCACTTTAAAACACATTATTTCAGCAATCACAAAATAAAACATTTGAGAAATGTATAGAATACATAATTTGCAAATGCCCCATTATCTGGACAACCCTATTGTCATGTACTCAAAGCTTATAACTGCCAACAATTTTGTTTTCATGTGAAGGATATGTTGTCATCGTAATGTTGCGCTGGGCCTTGACGGCGAGATAGTCTTTGTAGTCGCGAAGTTTGACCTTAGCCTTTTCATGTATGACCTTCACTGCTTCAATGATTGACGATGGAACGTCTCGAGGAAGGAGGTACATATATAAGAAGAGCTCCTTTACTCTCTTCAGTAACAAGTTCAAGGCACGCTCCACACTGAAATATTGATACAGAAATGTTATACAGAGGATTCTGTGTAATCAAGACTGAAATTCTTCTTTTTAGACATAAGACATTTGCCAATCTGTAATGTGTCTTTTCTGTAAACTGGCCTTGTTTCCAAGTCCTAGACTCTAAAATTCTTCTTTCCAGACATTAGGCTCTAGCTAATCTGGATTGTGTCTTTTCTGTAAACTGGCCTTGTTTCCAAGTCCTAGACTCTAAAATTCTTCTTTCCAGACATTAGGCTCTAGCTAATCTGGATTGTGTCTTTTCTGTAAACTGGCCTTGTTTCCAAGTCCTAGACTCTAAAATTCTTCTTTCCAGACATTAGGCTCTAGCTAATCTGGATTGTGTCTGTTCTGTAAACTGGCCTTGTTTCTAAGTCCTGTGCACTATACACCAGTAAATATGCTCTCTAAATCTGTGTCTGACCCCTCCTGGTCTAACGTGGGGGTTTATACAGTCCACAATTCCTATGCAAAAGCATTAACAGTTGACCAGTCATTATCACCAAGGTACATATGCTAATAAAAGGTTTGATATTATAATGTGAACGGTGGAATGCTGTGTTAGGTGCCTTCTGCATGGTATTTCAGTGAGATAGCACTCAGAAGTCTGCATCAGTTTCACGCAATCAAGAAAGCAATTTCACCAAATGCCCTGCCTCCAGCACACAAACACACAGACATGCATACATTAGACACATGGAGGCATGACCTGAAATGATCTTAGCTGTTGGTAGGATGTTAACCCTATTACCAAACAAACATTATGACATAATATAAAGTGTTCGTATAGGTCAGTCCTCTTGGTGATGATAAGATAACTGAAAATAAGAGAACGTCATTTCCTTAACATTATGGCAGGTGAAATCAGTAAATTAACCTACGGGTAGTGTCTTTTAACATGAGTACATATACAATGAACTAAACAAAATAAACCCACAGTTGTATATATATATTTTTTTATTGCATTTTAACCCATTCACCCCTTAAGTCATATATGAACCTTACCACATCACAGACTGGGCAAGTCAAGTTTAAATATATAGTTAGTCACTCTTGAATCCTGAACTCTCTAAGATTTGACTAAACAAGATGGTGCCAGTGGTGTTCAGTTTAGATATATATATAGAAGATAGAGTCTTTCTTTTTCAACAAACCATTCAGAGAAAATCTAACACAGACAGACTTGACATAAGATGCTGGAATAGACACCCCCGCCTTCCTTTACTAACTGATATACCTAGTCAGATGATTATCAGTTATTTTTCGATTATTTAGTAATTATTTCTATTAAATACATTAAGAGGCAAACAAAATGCTTACCTTGGTGGAATCTCAACATTAGAGGCATTCTCTAGGTATTCTAGCAGCAAATTCTTAAACTCTGGTTTGTCCCAACCTGCTCGTATTTTGTTGAAAATCACAGCAATGGTACCCTATAAAAAGATACTGAATAGTCAATTCTCCAATTTTGACCTTGAACATTCCTTGAATCATATGACAAACAGATGGAGAAAAAACCATATGGCATATCTCGCTCTATTTGGAGGACATACAAAACTTGTCAAAGTCTGTTTAAGGTTCTGATATTGTCGTTAACTACTGAATTTATTACCACTCTTGTATACCGATGTCCCAAGGGAAGAAAAGTCACCAGAGCTATGGTAATTTCTTACAAACAAATTCATGGAATTTATGTTTCCTGCTTTCATTTGACCAATGTCTTTTTCAATGTAAATTACGTTATCTATGGGAAGAAAATGATAGGTAGTATTTCCCCCAGCAGGTTACATGATGAATAGCATTAGCCTAGGTTTATAGTTCCTGACAAAGAAGTTGTTCGGAAAATAAATTGATGACAAACAAAAAATTGATGCACCATGATATAAGCTCACAGGCACTCTTGTGTTAGGTGAGCTATTTTTTTTATAGAAATCTTGGACATTTCCCCATAACATGATGCTAAAGGTATAGAAATGGTCGCTATATATGGTAGACTAGATATAAAGCTCAGATTATTGTAGTCCTCATTCAGTAATCAGGGCCCATACCTTGATCTTTTTCATAGCTGGCATCAGTTTGTTTAAGAGGGAATTGATGATGTCGAACAACTCCTGTCCCTGTGCACGGTGCACCCTCGTTCGTCGCCCTGACAACAGATCCTTCAGAAGCAGCAGAAGCTGACATAGTTTGTCGGCATGGCCTCCCAAAGGTACCTGTATGTAAAACAAAACAGTTTTTACGCTTCATAGGTATCAACTACCTACTTCTGTTGATACAGACTAGCAATATCTCTGGGTAAATCTGTGAGTGGACAGAGAAGGAGAGGAAAGGGAATGGAGAGGGAAGACCTACATGACTGATGACGACCAGCCCCATGCATGGGTGGAACAGTGAGGGGAAGAAGAGGAGAGAAGAAGGGAGGGAGGGGGGGGGAGAGAGATTTACTTGTCTGTTGTGTGTTGAGGACTACATGTAGCAGCATGTCTGTATAGNGGGGGATTTGAGAGATGTGGATTAGGTTTTCTCCCAATCAGTAAGGGAGGAGAGGTGGGAGACTTACCTGACTGACAAGGACTAAAACCATCCCAGGGTAGATCTGTTAGGGGAGGGAAGGGAGACTTACCTGACTGACAAGGACTAAAACCATCCCAGGGTAGATCTGTGAGGGGAGGGAGATTTCCCTGACTGTCAAGGACTAAAACTATGCCAGGGTAGATCTGTGAGGGGAGGGGAGGGAGACTTACCTGACTGACAAGGACTAAAACCATCCCAAGATAGATCTGTGAGGGGAGGGGAGGGAGACTTACCTGACTGAAAAGGAATAAAACCATCCCAGGGTAGATCTGTGAGGGGAGGGAGACTTACCTGACTGAAAAGGAATAAAACCATGCCAGAGTAGATCTGTGAGAGGAGGGAGACTTAGTGGACTGACAATGACTGAAACCATCCCAGGGTAGATCTGTGAGGAGAGGGAGGGGAGGGAGACTTACCTGACTGATGAGGACTAAAACCATCCCAGGGTAGATCTGTGAGGGGAGGGAGACTTACCTGACTGACGAGGACCAAAACCATCCCAGGGTAGATCTGTGAGGGGAGGGAGGGGAGGGAGACTTACCTGACTGATGAGGACTAAAACCATCCCATGGTTGATTTGTGAGGGGAGGGGAGGGAGACTTACCTGACTGACAAGGACTAAAACCATCCCAGGGTAGATTTGTGAGGGGAGGGAGACTTACCTGACTGATGAGGACTAAAACCATCCAATGGTAGATTTGTGAGGGGAGGGGAGGGAGACTTACCTGACTGATGAGGACTAAAACCATCCCAGGGTAGATTTGTGAGGGGAGGGAGACTTACCTGACTGACGAGGACTAAAACCATCCCAGGGTAGATCTGTAGACAGTGGAGCTGGTGTGGTGAGAATGTACAAGTGTCTGTACACAGGAACACAGTCTGTCGGACATAACTCTCATTCTCTGTTCTCTGTGGGGCGGTCAGTATGGGAGGTGGGGTGTCATTCACTAGGGACTTCATGCTGTCAGACTTTGACCCGTCACCTGTTCCAGCAGACACCAGGCCAAATTATATTTCTTTTATATATATACATCACAATATAGTACATGTATAAACAAATAAATACAGTCAACACGTTAACAGTAGATTAAGCTCTAGGAAAACAATCACCAAAAATACTTTTCATCTTCAATTGTATTACACTGAATAACAATGGAGCTGTATTTGTATTAAAACAGTGGAGCTGTGTACAGCGACATCATACTGCGGCACTACATACCTGATCGGGACATTGATGACGGGTGTCCCATCATACTGCGGCACTACATACCTGATCGGGACATTGATGACGGGTGTTCCATCATACTGCGGCACTACATACCTGATCGGGACATTGATGACGGGTGTTCCATCATACTGCGGCACTACATACCTGATCGGGACATTGATGACGGGTGTTCCATCATACTGCGGCACTACATACCTGATCGGGACATTGATGACGGGTGTTCCATCATACTGCGGCACTACATACCTGATCGGGACATTGATGACGGGTGTTCCATCATACTGCGGCACTACATACCTGATCGGGACATTGATGACGGGTGTTCCATCATACTGCGGCACTACATACCTGATCGGGACATTGATGACGGGTGTTCCATCATACTGCGGCACTACATACCTGATCGGGACATTGATGACGGGTGTTCCATCATACTGCGGCACTACATACCTGATCGGGACATTGATGACGGGTGTTCCATCATACTGCGGCACTACATACCTGATCGGGACATTGATGACGGGTGTTCCATCATACTGCGGCACTACATACCTGATCGGGACATTGATGACGGGTGTTCCATCATACTGCGGCACTACATACCTGATCGGGACATTGATGACGGGTGTTCCATCATACTGCGGCACTACATACCTGATCGGGACATTGATGACGGGTGTTCCATCATACTGCGGCACTACATACCTGATCGGGACATTGATGACGGGTGTTCCATCATACTGCGGCACTACATACCTGATCGGGACATTGATGACGGGTGTTCCATCATACTGCGGCACTACATACCTGATCGGGACATTGATGACGGGTGTTCCATCATACTGCGGCACTACATACCTGATCGGGACATTGATGACGGGTGTTCCATCATACTGCGGCACTACATACCTGATCGGGACATTGAGGACGGGTGTTCCATCATACTGCAGCACTACATACCTGATCGGGACATTGATGACGGGTGTTCCATCATACTGCGGCACTACATACCTGATCGGGACATTGAGAATGGGTGTTCCATCATACTGCAGCACTACATACCTGATCTGGACATTGAGGACGGGTGTTCCATCAAACTAGCACTTCGAGCCCGTCCTGCACCAAACAAGTTTCTCCAGGATGACATGCCAGTGTGCACATCTTCACTTGTACGACTTCTACCCCGCATTGTCGGAACATTTAGTCCCTGCTCTCCCGTTGGCCAAAGCTAGGGGAGATAAGTGATTTCCTAAAAGTTTTACTGTATGTGCTAGTGGATAAAAATCCACCCAGCTGTTGTACTGACCTAAAAGTACCTTGTTATACAGTGAACTGAAGCACTAATGTCATATTTATATGTCATATATAAAGTACTAAGTAATTTTCCATTTCATGTGAGGTTTAAACACAACTCTTAAACTTTCATTTCAATGAGACAATGATGAGCTATAACGAAATCTTCAGGCAGATTTTAATTAATAAATCTGCAATGACTCCTATGACTAAAGATGCCTATATTTATAATTGGCTGGAAGCTTGCTTGTATAAAGGACTATCAAATTTGTTTAAGTTAAAGACCTTGATCAGTACTCAAGTTCACAGAGGTCAAATGTGTTGAAATTTTCAAACAACCATCTCTGAATAACTAACAGGTCAAATGTATTGATTTTTTTAAACAACTTCCTCTGAATAACCAACAGGATTATTCAGAGAAAGTTGTTTATGAATTTCAACACATTCGACCTCTGTGAACTTGAATACTCGTCAAGGTCTTTAATTTAAACAAATTTGATAGACCTTTATACAAGCAAGCTTCTAGCCAATTATAAACATAGGCATCTTCAGGAGATTTTGTTTTACATAAACGTTGAGGCTGGAAGGACAAACAATGGATGATACACTTGGCCTTTTGACCTAATCAAGTGGACTGTGGATTGTGTTTTATATTTAGAGCACATCCGACATGTCTTCACTCCTGGTAGATACTAAACCCTCAACATCTGCTGAGGTCACTCACTCGGGACCACTTATCCCTACTCATCAATGTTAATTTCTGTTTGAGAGCTGTGACAGATTAGGTAAGTCCATCCTCAATATCCAGGGGTTACGCTCACTTACGCTCTCTACACCCCTGAAACATGTCATAGCAAAATTGAAGGCTCAGTGTGCACCACCTTAGCTTGTTGATGAGACAAGAAGACTAGTTCACTCCTATGATGTACATCCAAATAATCTTGCGGTCACGTAACGGTAAAAATTGACAGGCTTTGATGTCAGGCGTCTCTCCTTTGTTATCTTCAAAGGACATGTATCAGTGTAGCGATTGGTCAGGTTTTTTTTAACCTGAGACCAATCAAACAGCTATCTTCGTGCCTTCAATTTTGCTATTCCAGGGGTGCAGAGAGCGAAAGTGAGCGTAACCTCTGGATATCGAGGATGAGGTAAGTCTAGCTTTTACCATAGGGTCGGTTAAGTTTGGTTCTTACCTTAGGGTCAGGTCAGGTAAGTCTAGCTCTTACCTTAGGGTCAGGTTAGGTAAGTCTGGTTCTTACCTTAGGGTCAGGTCAGGTAAGTCTGGTTCTTACCTTAGGGTCAGGTCAGGTAAGTCTAGTTCTTACCTTAGGGTCAGGTCAGGTAAGTCTAGTTCTTACCTTAGGGTCAGGTCAGGTAAGTTTAGTTCTTACCTTAGGGTCAGGTCAGGTAAGTCTAGTTTTTACCTTAGGGTCAGGTCAGGTAAGTTTAGTTCTTACCTTAGGGCCAGGTCAGATAAGTCTGGATCTTACCTTAGGGTCAGGTCAGGTAAGTCTGGTTCTTACCTTAGGGTCAGGTCAGGTAAGTCTTGTTCTTACCTTAGGGTCAGGTCAGGTAAGTCTGGTTCTTACCTTAGGGTCAGGTCAGGTAAGTCTGGTTCTTACCTTAGGGTCAGGTCAGGTAAGTCTGGTTCTTACCTTAGGGTCAGGTCAGGTAAGTCTGGTTCTTACCTTAGGGTCAGGTCAGGTAAGTCTGGTTCTTACCTTAGGGTCAGGTCAGGTAAGTCTGGTTCTTACCTTAGGGTCAGGTCAGGTAAGTCTGGTTCTTACCTTAGGGTCAGGTCAGGTAAGTCTGGTTCTTACCTTAGGGTCAGGTCAGGTAAGTCTGGTTCTTACCTTAGGGTCAGGTCAGGTAAGTCTGGTTCTTACCTTAGGGTCAGGTCAGGTAAGTCTGGTTCTTACCTTAGGGTCAGGTCAGGTAAGTCTGGTTCTTACCTTAGGGTCAGGTCAGGTAAGTCTGGTTCTTACCTTAGGGTCAGGTCAGGTAAGTCTGGTTCTTACCTTAGGGTCAGGTCAGGTAAGTCTGGTTCTTACCTTAGGGTCAGGTCAGGTAAGTCTGGTTCTTACCTTAGGGTCAGGTCAGGTAAGTCTGGTTCTTACCTTAGGGTCAGGTCAGGTAAGTCTGGTTCTTACCTTAGGGTCAGGTCAGGTAAGTCTGGTTCTTACCTTAGGGTCAGGTCAGGTAAGTTTGGTTCTTACCTTAGGGTCAGGTCAGGTAAGTCTGGTTCTTACCTTAGGGTCAGGTCAGGTAAGTCTGGTTCTTACCTTAGGGTCAGGTCAGGTAAGTCTGGTTCTTACCTTAGGGTCAGGTCAGGTAAGTCTGGTTCTTACCTTAGGGTCAGGTCAGGTAAGTCTGGTTCTTACCTTAGGGTCAGAATCTAAAGTTGGAGTCAACTCCTTTCCCATCTCAGAGACCTGTGGGTAGGAACTGCCTATGTACAAAGATGAAAAATAATAACTATGTGAATCTCTTCACCTTAGAATTACAGTATAATATATAGATGGTAATTCATAATAATTACTTCCACATGGTTAAATGAGGCTCGATCAAACCATTCACTGGCATACTGCACAAGATATGTTAGATTCATAATAAATGTGATTTTAAAAATGCTTCTTTTTCAAAAAGCTGGCCATATTTTATTCGTAGAACATTGCAATTCTACAACAAATATTTCTTAATGTCAGATGTTGTAAATAAAATGCAGAGTTGTTTGTCCCTGAGTTGTAAAAATATTGTCAGGTTAAAAAGTGATAGGTCTGTGTTTACCAACGGCTGTAGAGAAGGATTCCCTTGTACTTCGTCTCGGAGGAGTGTCTCTGGCACTCTGGTACTGAAAGCACAGAAACAAAATAGCCTGACATGAACTGTTGTTCACAATATTGAATACCGTTTTATAGACAATTCCTCCAACTTAACAATACAGGGTACCACTTACTAAATCATTCCTCCAACTTAACAATACAGGGTTCCACTAACTAAACCATTCCTCCAACTTAACAATACAGGGTACCACTAACTAAACCATTCCTCCAACTAAACAATACAGGGTACCACCAACTAAACCATTTCTCAAACTTAACAATACAGGGTACCACCAACTAAACCATTCCTCCAACTTAACAATACAGGGTACCACTTACTAAATCATTCCTCCAACTTAACAATACAGGGTACCACTTACTAAATCATTCCTCCAACTTAACAATACAGGGTACCACCAACTAAACCATTCCTCAAACTTAACAATACAGGGTACCACCAACTTAACAACACAGGGTACCACCAACTAAACCATTCCTCCAACTTAACAATACAGGGTACCACCAACTAAACCATTCCTCCAACTTAACAATACAGGGTACCACCAACTAAACTATTCCTCCAACTTAACAATACAGGGTACCACCAAATAAACTATTCCTCCAACTAAACAGTACAGGGTACCACCAACTAAACCATTCCACCAACTTAACAATACAGGGTACCACCAACTAAACTATTCCTCCAATTTAACAATACAGGGTACCACCAAATAAACTATTCCTCCAACTTAACAATACAGGGTACCACTAACTAAACCATTCCTCCAACTTAATAATACAGGGTACCACCAACTAAACTATTCCTCCAATTTAACAATACAGGGTACCACCAAATAAACTATTCCTCCAGCTTAACAATACAGGGTACCACTAACTAAACCATTCATCCACCTTAACAATACAGGGTACCACCAACTAAACTATTCCTCCAACTTAACAATACAGGATACCATGATCTAAACAATTCTACCAACTTAACAATACAGGGTACCACCAACTAAACTATTCCTCCAACTTAACAATACAGGGTACCATGAACTAAACCAATTTTCCAACTTAACAATACAGGGTACCATGAACTTAAAAATTCTACCAACTTAACAATACAGGGTACCACCAACTAAACTATTCCTCCAACTTAACAGTACAGGGTACCACTAACTAAAATATTCCTCCAACTTAACAATACAGGGTACCACCAACTAAACTATTCCTCAAACTTAACAATACAGGGTACCACTAACTAAACAATTCTACCAACTTAACAATACAGGGTACCACCAACTTAACAATACAGGGTACCACCAACTAAACCATTCTTCCAACTTAACAATTCAAGGTAGCATTAAACAAAACCATTCCTCCAACATAACAATACACCACCTTTCTCTGATTGCAGAAAAGTTATATATCTGGAAAATTTAATATTTCTGGAAATTTCATGATGCATCAAACCAACACATCACTTACTTACACAACGCATATACAATATATTTTACCTGGTCATCAGCATCCTCCACTGAGTCCTCGTCATCCCCCTCCAGGGCACTCTCATAGAGCTCCCTATGTGGAGGGTAGGTACGGGCCAAAGCTGGGCTCTTCACCTCTTCCATAGGGCTTACAGGGTCAGGTTTACGATAGGAGAAGGCGAAGAAATCCTCCAGTTTCTCATCGTTAGGAAACATCTGCTGGACTAGCAAAATGATAGACAGGGTATCCGCTGCCTGAAGTTCAGCTGAATTACGACTAAAATTTGAAAATGAAATAATTTTCAATCATTTAAAAAACCTGACACAAGTTATTCCATTTCTACAGACATTGATAACTCTGGCTTTAATATTTATTCTAATAGTAAATACATGCATGAAGCTGTAGTAAAGTAATTTATGGGAGAGTCCACTCTATAGACAGTGCACCTTAAAGTATTGTTTTCTTCTCATAGAAGTAACAGAGGTCATTATTTTTTTCAATGCCTTCACTAGGAGTCAAACCCAGGACCTCTGATTTACTATCCAGATTCTGTACCCAGATGAGCTTAAGAGAAATTCTACCTAAGTCAAGTTGGTAGGAAGTTGCTAATTGTTTTTACAAGTGTGACATACTCCCCTTCCAGAAAATAACTTGTCTCACGTGTCAGGGGTAACAGTGTTGATTTTTGAAAATATTTCTAAGGTCCCTATGTGGGCACCAATATAACAGATATCAATTTTTGTCAATGGTTCTACTAAGAGTCAAACCTGGTACCTCTGGTTTACTAGTCTGTTGCTCTACTGAGAATCTTAAAGAGAAATTGAGTTAGTAGACAGCGACTAGTATTTTACCTGGGCGACATAGATATTGGCCCTCTGTTACAGCCCTAACATCACACAGGTGACAGGTGTTATGGGTGACTTACTCAGAGTACAGAGACAGTAGTTTACTATTGACCACAAGGAGAGCATGATGTGTGGCCTTTTCCCCAGACTTCTGTATCTTGTTGATAGCCGACTCTAACAGCTCCATACATTTAACATTGACAGTCTGGTTCACCTGTAGTCGTTCTACAGCCTACAAACATAGCGACAATAGGCTACAAATCTTTCAAGGTGGTTATCACGACATTCAATGATATGTCATGGTTCTACAAAAAAATATATACAGATTTTCGGTACAATACGTGTATTTTATTTATAAACAAATAGTTAAATTCTGAATTACTTTAACAATACTCTTCGAGTTAATTCACACAAGTCCATGTATAAATTTTCCAAAAAGTCCCATTGAACAATAGAGTTATGAAAAAAGAAATTGTAAATAGATTTTGTTTTTTAAATTATGAAATTTAGCTAAAATATCTCAAGGCAACAAATTCAAAATCCTCAAAGTTTCACCTCCACAAGAAATGACTGCTCCTCCATGACAAGTTGTGTGTAGGTGGATAGCACACCTCTCACAAAGGCCCACCTGTCACTTCTGTCTGTAAACTTACTGTGCCCCAACCTGAATCCAAACATTCAACAGGTGAGATAAGACATAGGAAGAGAGAGGGTCTAATTAGTCTGACAAAGGGTCTAGGTAGCAACACGTAGCGTCTAGGCAGGCTGAAATAGAGTCTACAGTGTCTGAAATAAAGGTCTAGGTAGTCTGAAATAGAGTCTACAGAGTCTGAAATAAAGGTCTTGGTAGTCTGAAATAGAGTCTACAGAGTCTGAAATAAAGGCCTTGGTAGTCTGACATAGAGTCTACAGAGCCTGAAATAAAGGTCTAGGTAGTCTAAAATAGGGTCTACAGTCTGAAATAAAGGTCTAGATAGTCTAAAATAGGGTCTACAGTCTGAAATAAAGGTCTAGGTAGTCTAAAATAGGGTCTACAGTCTGAAATAAAGGTCTAGGTAGTCTAAAATAGCGTCTTCAATCTGAATTAAAGGTCTAGGTAGTCTTAAATAGGGTCTACAGTCTGAAATAAAGGTCTAGGTAGTCTAAAATAGGGTCTACAGTCTAAAATAAAGGTCCAGGTAGTCTAAAATAGGGTCTACAGTCTGAAATAAAGGTCTAGGTAGTCTAAAATAGGGTCTACAGTCTGAAATAAAGGTATAGGTAGTCTGCAGTCCAATCATACTTTAATGATGTAATCAAATCAAATTTATTGTAAACAAGGAGGGTAGGTATATATTGAATTAAAGCAAAACAAAATGAAATTGACCTGTATATTATTCCCTTATCGATTTATTTAGTAATTATTTTTATCATAACTTCAAGAAAAGCATGATTTTAATGCTTGAAAATATTATAAATCAACAGGAAATCATTTTGGAAAATCATTTAAACAGTAAATGCTCAGTAATCAAAATTAATAAAATGTCTAGATTAGCCAGCTTCTACAGAACTGTGCTTATTTTTTTATATTTTTCAAATTTCTGATATCTTACTCCTCTATGGCCGGCCCGAACAGGAACTCCATGAGTCGGACAAACACACAGGCCTTCCGGTGCATAAACTCTTCACTCTCCGTCTTGTCTCCAATTATCATAATCAACAGCAAATCTTCAAACTGTCAAACAAACAGCTTACAACTAAAAACTGATTTCAAATTATTTACCAAACCAACAACTTATAGTTTCTAGTTTAGTAAATACTGCTACTTAGAACTGGACATTATGTTGAAAGAAATAGTAGATTTGTGGAATTTTTTTTGTATTAAAAAATGTTCTGACAGCTGAAACCTCTTTAAGAATATACTGACCTGTTTGAAGACAAAAACATAGTCGTTTTCACAGGTGATTGACAGGCAGGGATTCTTCTTGTGGTCAATCAGGAACCATTGTGACATGAACAGCGGAGAAAACAGCTGCATCACAACATTACGATCCAACTTCCCATCGCTGTCCTCCGGCTACAGTCAAGATTTGTAAAACGATTACCCTCGGGAAACTTTCACCCTGTCGAACTTCCGCTTTACCAGTAAAATCCATAATTGTCCAGCGTTAATTTTGCCCTTCACATATATAATGACTGTATGAAGTATAGCTGTGCATAAAAACTTGATGGTAGGATACATTTTTGCGCTCATTGTGGAGGGCAAAAAATGTGAAAACTGCTTTGGAAATTTCCCGGGGTAAAGCAGTTTATATTAATTGCCTCAACACAAGATTATAATAATGTAAATGTACATGCAATGCTAAAACCAATATTTGGAACCTGAGTCCAGGGCTATAAAATATCTCTGTCTGAATAGCAGTATACATGTAAGCATTATTAATTTTTAGTTTGGTTTGTTTTTGTTTAACAACTTAAATTAAGCCTACTTGGTTAGATTGTCAATAATGAGAGTTCAAAGGTTTATGATTTGATTCCAGTCTACCCTGTTTTATTTTATTTTCCCGTCCTATTACAAGTCAAAGCCATTTACAATACCCTAATGTTACAAGTTTGTGAGCTTGGTAAGGGGGTTACTAAAATCTTGGTTGTTAATAGATTTAGAGCAGCAAATTAATTTTTGGAATATCTTCATTTAGAATCAAGTTGGATGTGATTTTCATTTAAGTTTTGCATCATTTAGTATGAATTTAAGATTAACATCAGAGTAATTAATCCTTGGTTTAATCATTGCACCCACAGATGCTGGACACACTGATATGATGAGTTAAAGTACTATATCATAGTATTATATAGTAATAATACACATCATATCAGTGTCCTGAGCACCTGTGATTGCAATTTGCACCTGATCTTTCTGACTATTTTAACACATCATGTATTCATTCTGTTACATGTTATTTTGTGATTGCAAAGGTTGAAACATGGAACAGAATAGAAATGAGAACATTCTTGCTAAAGGCTATTGAACCATCATTTAAGCCTCCTCCCCCCTCCCAATAGAACATTAAAAATCGGAACTTTTCCAGACCATGACATGCAATGAATCATTCATTACCTGTAGTAATCCTTCCTCTATGGCTTGACTGTTTACATTATGTATAAATGCATCATCACAATCGGCGAACAAAAGATCGTTTATTCTGTTTATTATAAGAAATCCTTTCATGTTGGTCACCTGTCATTTCTCTTCCTCATATACTCTGTCAGATAGACGCTTTCTCTTTTATTACCGTTTGATTCAAACGTACCACTGAATAATTGTTCGAGTATAGTTTCGTAAATTAAAACGAAAGTAGAATATTTATAAATAATTACACATCTTAAGATATACTGATAAACTGATGAGCCCACATTTTATTCTTAATTAAAATTATTGTAAATTTAACATCAAATAAGACAAAACTTATCCTTTGCCGAAAAAATAGCACCTGTCAAAAATTTCTAAGATGGACGCTTCCATGGACGAGGTAAACACTGTTGATTTAAGTCTAAATAATGTATTTATGTCTTTAATTTGTTGCATTTATCTTTACATATACTTTAATTTTAACGTATTCGACTATACAAACATTTTACTTTTAACGTGTTCAATCTACGATATCACCGCCTATCGTTTGTCGTTACCTACGCTAACGTTAGATAGATGTTGTGGTTGTTGACATAATTATATTTCAAAAGTTAGCTTATTGATAGTTCTTTTAGCAGCTTTATTAGACATAAGACATAACTTTGTAATCTTTTGTTTGTAACGATCGTCCTATAAATAATAATTTACTTCTCACTCATGTATCTGACGATTTTTTTTTTACAAAATTACTTGTTATTATCTGATTTTGTTTGTTTGTTACATTGTGGTCCTCAATAGGTGTTGAAGGTCCGTGTGTTTGATGTAAATGCCCACATTGTGTGTTCACTGTGTGCCGGATACTTTATTGATGCCACTACCACCACTGAGTGTCTTCATACATGTAAGTACAGAATGCATATATTATTAGAGAATGGAGACCCACCACTGAGTGTCTTCATACATGTAAGTATATATTAGAGAATGGAGACCCTGCATCTCTAAGTTTTATAAACCAATACCTGTAAGTTAAAATTGACCCCTATATATTTCATACCCGAGACTTTTAAGTAAATACACCCCTGTACCTGTAAGTTTTATATTTATCGTTTCATGGCATTGAGTGTCAATATATTTATAACCCAACCAAGCGTGTATGTCATTAATATATAGACTGTCCCAGGTGTTGACGTTCTCATTATTATGACATCATAAGTGTAATGTTAGATAGAACCTCCATGGTAGATGGCTGTTCTATTCATTGAACAACAAACATACACTATACAGATACTAATTTGAACTATATGTTGAATATTGTTAAGCAGATTATAATTTCTATGATTGTGATGATTGCTAGCAAGTCTGTGTCATTCATACAGACTGTAAATGCCATATTATCACTGAGTTCAATTCGTTAATGGCTCCCACACCTGTAAGTAGTATGGACCCCATACAGGTATAATTATTGATATTTTGCTTGCATGTAAGACCATCTCAGCAATGAAATAGCTTTAGTCATTTGTTACTGAATGTTTTCTCTAACTTCATTGTTGGAGTAGTGGACTAGAGTTTTTCAGTAGTTCTTGATTTCAATTTGTATCAGAGGTATTTGAGAAAATGAGTAATTGGTAACAGGTTATATCTAAGTACATGTATATAGCTTATATATTTGTTTCCTCTCATGGAATTCTGAAAGTCTAAAACATCTCTTAGATATATAATTCAATTTTTCATTACAGAATAATCTGACAGGGATTTAGATGCAGAACTCATAAAATTTACCAGTATGTGTTAGATGTAAAACATAGTTTCCATTGTACTTTGTGAAAAAAGGTTGTACTCGCAGGCATCTTTAGTTTTTATTAGCTCACCTGGCCCGAAGGGCCAAGTGAGCTTATGACATGGTGCGGCGTCCGGCGTCCGTCCGGCATCCTCCGTCCGGCGTCAACATTTTACTTTAAACAACTTCTTCTGAATAACCAAGAGGCCCAGGCTGATGATATTTGGCCAGTAGTATGCTTGGATGAAGGGCTACCAAGTTTGTTCAAATGAGTGACGTTGACCCACTTTCAAGGTCATAGGGGTCAAATATGTTAAAATCTTCAAACAACTTCTTCTCAATAACCAAAAAGCCCAGGGTACTGATATTGGGCCTGTGGCTGGCTGGGATGAAGGGCTACCAAGTTTGTTCAAATGAGTGACCCTGACCAACTTTCAAGGTCACTGGGGTCAAATGTCTTGAAATCTTCAAACAACTTCTTCTCAATAACCAAAAAGCCCAGGATACTGATATTGGGCTTGTTGCTGGCCTTGGATGAAGGGCTACCAAGTTTGTTCAAATGAATGACCTTGACCCACTTTCAAGGTCACATGGGTCAAATGTCTTAAAATCTTAAAACGACTTCTTCTCAATAACCAAAAGGCCCAGGGTACTGATATTGGGCCTGCAGCATGCTGGGATGAAGGGCTACCAAGTTTATTCAAATTAATTACCTTAACCAACTTTCAAGATCACAGGGGTCAAATGACAGTGACCCACTTTCAACATAATGTCCTTGTTAGACATTCAAAGTCACAGGCGTCATATGTTTAAATCTTTTAATAGGTTCTTATGAATCAAACACTGATATTCTGCCTTTAGCTGTATTTATTTTAGCCCGCTTTTAAGATTGCAAGTGTGAGATTAATACCAGGTTAGGGATGCAGGGCCATTGGGCCTCTTGTCTTAATCATACTTGTGTAGTGGAACTACCAGTGAGCTTATTTGGTAAAGTTTGGACATCCCAAGTACAAATCCTGGTCTGGTTGTGTATTTATCTTTCTCTCCTATTAAAATATGGTGCCCAACTAAATATATCCATGAAAGGTGTTAAAAGCGTCTCATTAACTTCGAGGTTGAAGACTTTATTGACGGATAGCGGAACTGGACTGGGTTGATCGTTGGGGAGCAGAATTCACTCAATTGGTTGGTGTGTCCATCTAGAGTTCAAAAGTTCTGGATTCCAATCCTGGACTGATACATGCATTTCTGTCCTGTTACATTTGTGTACATGACATCATAAATGATGATGAATATTTTGTCCTTTTCTTGGCAGTTTGCAAAAGTTGTATTGTTAAACACCTCCAAATGAGCAAGAGTTGTCCGCAATGTGGGAACAAAGTACACGAATCCCAGCCTTTGATCCACCTACGTGCTGACCGAACCATGCAAGACATAGTGTACAAACTGGTGCCTGACCTGTTTGAAAGTAAGTATGGTAAATGGTGTCTGAGCATTGTTAACTACTGTCAGTACTTACCAAATATTGGCTCAAGGTCATGACAACCGTTGAACCTTTATATTTTCTCTTCTCTCTTACATACCGTATTCGCCGTAATTAGCACCCAGGATGCTTTAAAAAAAAAATGGCTTTAAAAAGTGCGTGTATTGGGATGATAAAATGTGACCCATGATAGAAAAAGTTTCTACTGCAATTTCAACTAGTTGTTATCACCGAAGAACCGTATAAACATTCTAGGATGACTGGAGCTTTGAAAATAAAATTGTTCACCCACTTCATGCTTTAACTCATTCAGCCCTGAAGACACATTTGAACTCTTCCAATTCAAAGACTGGAATAGTTCTTTATAAAATTTCAGGGGTGAATGAGTTAAGGGAAGTTCAGCCATGATCACCATGCAGACAACAATTTCTGCTTTAAAGTGTAAGTACTAGATTTTGGAGGAGGTCTATATCATTTCAATTCCTCCTGAAAAAGGGGAAGGGATTCGTTTAGGGGGAGGAGCGCTTATTTTGGCAAATATGGCACTCTTTCTTCTCAAGGTTGAGGCTCTCTAGGAGTCTGTAGTTAGGCTTGCTGCCAGAATATTGTGACTGTGTAAGAGATCAAGCAACATGCCAGTAAGAGGCCATTTTACCTTTGGGTGTCCCTGTCCTATGTAGAGACCATCACTTTAACTGTTACAAAGATGGGAAACCCCCATAAATCTTCAAAGCCAAGGAACACTTTTATTATCTAATACTTCATTCTAGAATGTGTCTTTTTACTTGGCAAATTATTATTTGTTAATATGTGTCAAAGATAATAACAACATAATCTTTAATATTGTCATTACTTATATTCTATATTTTGTTTAGATGAAGAAAAAAGGAGAGAAGATTTCTACAAATCAAGAGGATTTGCAAAACAAAAGAAAGGTAGAAACATCTTACTAGGATATAATTTCAAAAAGAAAAAGAAGCCTTGTGTATTTTTACTGAATCATCATACAGCATTGCAGGATTCTTGTCCTCCTGATATGGACTCTAAAAGTAATTGTTTTGGTAAATATCCGAGTCATTGTTTTTGTTCCTATTAAATTGATCGGTAGTTGGTGTATAATATGTTCCTGCTTTTAATAATCAATTGTTCTTATCATCAGGGGTTGTTGTGGAAAAGAAAGCTGCTCCAAAATTGTCATGTATCCTGAACAACCCCAATGCCCACCAGTTTAAATATGACGAACAGATTGGACTTTGTCTTGAGCGATACAGGTAAGTCGCTATTGAATTACCTACTTATTCACCTGTCCGCAGCAATTAACAACTATCTGGAATGATACAGGTATATCACTTCACTGATACACCTGTATATACCTGGCTAATCAAGTGTCTGACCTTGGTAAAAGATTCACTTTATGAATTGTAGATGAAAAATACACTGTACTTATATGTTATTTCTTTATTTGGGTAATTATTCGAAATGATATTTAATTTGAGTATATGACAGGAAATATAGTCATTTAGTCCTGTCAATGAACTGAGAACTTTTGCTGTGAAATTATAACACATACTGCACTGTTAAGCAAATGTTTCTTTTCTCCCAAGGACTGACATGTTTTTAATAAATTTTTGTCTTCATTAATTTAAATTCATTTTCTTTTTCATCCATCTTTGTAGTATTCAGTCAATCCCGGTGAGTGGGGAGGCGTTTGACCTGAAGGTTCTGGAGAGGAAGTTCATACGGTGTTCGATACGAGTTCTCATAGCTCACTTAAAGAGGATCATCACCAAGAAACTCAGCATCCCTACGGGAGTGGAGGTAAGTTATAATCTGTATACCTACGGGAGTGGGGGTAAGTTATAATCTGTATACCTACGGGAGTGGAGGTAAGTTATAATCTGTATACCTA